>NC_050463.1:22705304-22993111 GCF_903995425.1 Onychomys torridus
CTTTGATTTTTTTTTCTAAATTACCTTGTCTTTTACTTATTAAAAGAAAAACTAGTAAGATTTTGTCATAAGTAGAAAATAAGGTAACAATTGTTTTTTACAGTGAAAAGAATGTCACTGAATTCTGGCTAGCAAACATTCTCTGCCTGTAAACTACTTTATTTTAAATGAAAGAAAGCCAAATGTTAAGAAGCAGTTGTAGACCCCGGGTGCGTCAAACTGTGTACTTACTGCTGACCAAAAAGACTGAAGGATTCCTGGGGGTAACTTTTCACCCATGGGATGATCCCATTTCATTTTCTGACATGTCCATGTGTTTGACACCATGTTCTGGATCCATTTCATTCTGTGAGATGCTTTCCCGAACAATCCCAGGACATTACATTTCCTCCCTAACTGCTATGTTATTTTCTACCTAAATTGCCTTGAGTCCCATTCAAAATAACTTATCGTTTGTAAGTAAATCATAGAAATGATGGCCCCAATAAATATTCTCCCACACATAGCTTTGCATTTCAAATAGGTACCTAAGTGGCAATATTTCTCTTGAGGGAAGTCATTATTATTCAGTGTATGTCAGAGATTTGGACAAAGACACAAATAAAATCAGCCTCAACTACCAGTGACATTGTCATTGGCCCAAAGATCAGAAAGCAGTGAGAACCAAGCTATAATTAATTTGAACAATAGGCAAAGGGACTTCACACATGTCTGTCTCCCCACCCCCTTGACTAGAACACATGATTTCAGAAAGACAATCTTGGGGACTCTAACTAACCCTTGGCTCTCCTTGATTTATAATTTCCCAGTCCTTGTCTAAAATACCTTACCACTCTTACAGTTAAAATTAATCCTCTTTTCTCTCTGCTTTGCCTTTGCTTGTGTTCAACAGCTTCTCAACAGGCCAAATAACCCATTGTCATTTTCCTTTGATTTGGTGGGATTATAGACCACGAGGGACTGAAAATACATTATTTTTAGAATATGTTAGTAAATGCATGCTCAAGACTGTGTCAGCAGCTACATTCTGCTTCTGCCTTCCATGACTCCTGACACATGAAATCAAAGGTGCTAGCCATGCTTCCAGCACCTCTATCCCCAACACTAGTCCTCACAGTAGCCTGCTAGCCAACAAAAACCATCCCTTGAAACAATTGCTAGATCAATAATTAGAACCAACTACGGCAGGGTCTCAGAGCAGAGGGGAACCTACTCTGTGCAGGAAATAGAAAGTACAAACCCCTGCTAAAGCTGCTATCAGTCTAAATGCAAAAGGCAGGTCAGGCAGCCTGAACACAAAGGTCAGCCCTTCCCAGTCTGGATGACTCAGACAGCAGACTTCACTTACAGGCAATTGCCCAGATATCCTGGAGGTGAGGGCCTCTGAGCAGAGGTTTTTCCATAGCAACATCACTGCCTCCCTGGATATGAGTGCTTTGCTTGCCTCTGAGGAAGTAGCCTATCATTTTCCAGCATCCTGGACCTGAAGGACAAGGGTGATTACAGGACAAGTGTGTTTGCCCTCTGCATATGTTTGGCCTTTTCAGTCTGGGATTTATCCCAACGACCTCCATGCGGAGAGAGACAAGTGTGAGCTCTTCCTCATCGATAGACTTTTCTGAGCACCCTCTAACCCCCACCTCTCCTAGAATGAGAGCTACTTGATGGTTCTGGAAGTAATCATGCTCACATACTGAATATTAGCTCCCTAAAGGCCTCACCCTCGCCCTCTCTGTTTGCTTTAAGATTAACATGGTCAAGGCTTTCCTAATACATTTCGCCTTTGCGCCAGAGAGGACGCACTGGGGCCCAGCCATCTCAAAGAAACATAAAATGGATGTTTTGGAGCTGAACCTGTGACAGGGACTCTTGGCCAGCGTAAAGCTGAGATCAGAATTTCCCTCCCGTGTCTCTTTGGCCCTGAGGCATTTTCTGACGCCTCTAGAAAGTGGAAAGGAAAAGACCAAACTCTCACATCCCTCAGGGTTACTTTAAGACTTATAATTGCATTTCCCTTTGGTCACGTGCTGGAAAAAAAAAAAATGTGCACAGACCGCCAAACTGGCCAGCTTCACAGAGAACAGCTGGGTGGTTTCCCTCAGCCCAGACAATGTGCAGCAGGGTCTTTCTCGGTGATGTGCCCTGAACACAGCTTTTCCCGATCAGTGCTTTCACATGACGTGAGACGGTACTAGATTTCAATCATCTGCAGCTTCAGTGTGGCATTGCCCCGCCGACCAAGCTCTGTCCCCTCCTCCCCTCAGCCTCTATCTCACTTGAGAGACTTTGAGTTGGTCCTTGGGGCACCCTTTCTGTCTGCTTGGTCTGGGACTTGCAAAAGTAAAGGAGCACACTGTTCACACTGTTGCCTTCCCTTTCTCAGACGAATATGATGACAAGCAGCCACTGACTAGCAAAGAGGAAGAGGAGAGGCGCATTGCCGAAATGGGGCGCCCCATCCTGGGAGAGCACACCAGGCTGGAAGTGATCATTGAGGAGTCTTATGAATTCAAGGTACGTCTGTCAACACCCTGCAGGCCCCATCAGCTTGCTCAAGGTGGTTCGGTGTGGTCTGTGCTGGCAAGAGCCTCCCGGAGACACTGGAAAATGTGATTTCACGTACAGGCTCATTCACTAAAAGGCTGTCAGATTCAATTTGAAACTGGGGAGTTAGTAGAGAACCAAGAAATCCTGTACAGTAAACAGCGTCAGAGCCAGGGTCCAGCAGGCGACAGGGAGCATGACAGAGTCAGAACTGCCCCCTTTGAAGGAAGGGCTTTGTCCGAAAGGAGACTACGAAAAGTAGACCTTCAGCAATTCTTGTGCACTAGAAAAACCCATAGGAAGAAGGGTAAACAGTGGAATGAAGATTTCAGGACTGATCCCACTGTCAGAGTTTAGCACGGCAGAGCCTTGAGCCGGGCTCACCAAGCACAGGAAGGGAGCATGCATAAGTTCATGCAATCTCCCATGAATCTCAGCCTGCCGTTTTCTACAGCCCGCTCCGTCACTCAGCATCCCTGTGCATCCTGCTTTCCCTTTTCCTCCTGCAGCTTTTCTTCAGTGGGAATCCAAGGGTTCTGCGTCACCTGCCACAGCAGGGGGCTGCCGTTTCTGGAGGTGATTCACTCCCACATTTCTTAGAGAGAATGTGTCTTCTCTACCTCAGAGGACAGGACACCCAGGCTTGCCCTCCCATGCATGGGCCATGGATAGAGCAATGGTAGCAGCTTTAGAAAGTACTGGGTTAGATAACTTTTTTCATCCAAAAAAAAATCTTGGATCAAACAAAGCCCTCTCTGGTCAGCCACAATCTAGAACTGTAAAGCCCCCCTCGTCTCCAGTTCTTTATGTAAGTCTACTTGTCTGAGTTATTTTTTTCTAGAATAACTTTGAAGCGCATCCTCAAGTTTACAAACACAGTCATTGTTAACCTTAATGCCTACAGGGCATCTTGGGGGCACACTTCTCACGTGCAGTAATACCACCTTTGACCTTCTTCATTTAGGGATTGTGTTTTTCTAGAATGTAACTTGAGAGCTTGTTCAAAGCTCTAGAAAAGCATGGGCTAGATGGCGTGTGTCATTCCCCCACTCTGACTCCCCACCGCCATGCTAAGATGATGGCTTTACTAATGCCCACTGTCAAGGGTGAGGTGTTCATTTCATCTTGAATGCCACTAACAGTTTAAGAACTCTCCAGGTGAATAGAGAGAGTGTCGCCCGAACTTCAATCCATTGTGATTCACTCTTCTTTGTCACATACACCAAGGAACCGAACTGCACAGGTACAACTTTTAGCCCTAGGAAAAATTTTGACTCTGCCCCTCTGGTTAAAATTAGTACATTTTAATATATAATCTCTCTCAAAATCCCGAGGAAAACACTGTACTGAAGGGCTCCGGAATGAGTCAGCGCTCTCTCCTTCCTTCAGAAGCCTGAAGTCATGTCTCTAATGCAGCTTTTGTCTGGAGAGGCGCTGGCTCAGCTCTGCCAACAATGCTCCATCTCTGGATCCAGTAACTCTTTTGTTGGCATTGGCTGCTGCCATGTGAAGACAGATTTAGCTGTTGCATGCCCATCAGTGCTCGAGACGCAGGGGACCTTTTCATCCCTAGATGGGAGCCTTTGGATAGTGTTTCAAAGGGGGAAGCATTTCAGTCTCACCCGAAGAACTGGAAAACAGAATAAACATACCCCCTGAGTGTTTACAGCCTTCCCCCTACACACACACACACACACACACACACACACACACACACACACACACTCACCCTATAGGGGGCAAAGGCCAGCTACAGCACTAATTCTTGCTGTTCACAGCATGCCCTCTTGATGAGAATCTTGTCATGCAAAATCCTACAGTGAAAAGCCACTTGCCCAAATCGACTTTGGCACACACTCCCCATCCAGTACATATTTCCTTCCTTGTCCTTGTTGGATCATTTCTGGCAGAGTGTTGTGTCCTTTTTCCTGTTAAAACATCTTAGGCCCAAATCATGGCAAAGCACTGGACAGCAGCCTATTAATAATCTATTCCAGTTTTCTGCTCTTTAATCAAGATTGTGACCAGAGAGAGAGAGTCTCCTCCAAGGCAGCACAGAGGCAGCTTTCGAACTCTTGCTCTTGCTACCCTCATAGAGCAGTGCCTCATTTTCCTGTTGGAGCTCTGGGCTGCTGCCTTCGCCAGTCAGCCAGACATTCTACCTGTGGGATTCCCAGTGATGTGATACCTCAAGACTAGGCGGAGCCAAGATTAGAACTTCCCCGGGCCCCAGATTGTTAGCAGCAGGAATGAGTGGGAAACCTTGATGTGGTGAGTAGCTGTTTCCTGTTCCCACTGCTCCACAGCAGCCCTGGGCAGGACCACCGCCAGCACACCCAACCACATGGGGACACAGATGTGGGGTTCTTACCCCGAGCCAAGGTTTCTGATTCTGAAACTACCAGTCCACTTTGCCTGGCTTACGCCTTGCAGAGCACCATGCCTGTTAGCCATTTCTCACTCTATGCACGGACCCATCCTTTGCCTCTGCATGAAATGCCTTTACTCTTTACATGGCTATTTCTCTGAGCTCACAGGGCACCTCATCTTAGGGGTTTCTCAACTAGCCAGATTCTCTCTCTCTCTCTCTCTCTCTCTCTCTCTCTCTCTCTCTGTCTCTCTCTTCTCTCTCTGTCTCTGTCTCTCTCTGTCTCTCTGTCTCTCTGTCTCTGTCTCTCTCTCTCTCTCTCTCTCTCTCTCACACACACACACACACACACACACACACATGCACACACACACATTTACATTTTTAAAAATCTCATCACAAAAGAAATAGCTAGTTGTTCCTTTTCCCATTTATCTAAAGGAGGAAAAGAGGTACAAAGGAACTTTGTGAGTTACCCATGCCAATCATGGGCAGAGCCTTGTTTTCAGCCGTGGGTCCCATTTATGTAGATCTCATTGAAAATCACAAGAGAGAGAAGGAATAGGAACGTGCAGATGAAAGATGCCCTGAGCAATTGCAATCACTTTGTATTGTGTAAACTGAGGAGGCCATGATTAGAATCTTGGGTGCTCACTCACACCATCACTTTGTCAACAATAGACTCATGTAACTCCAGAATCCAAACAGTCCATGCAGGTGGCCCTGAGATCAGGAAAATGGTCCTAGGAAGGTTGTTACCACCACAGAAGGACAAGGAGTTCTTCCTGCTTGGTGGCCAGAGGAGAAAGGTGTTTGAACCAAAGTAAAAGAGAATCCTATTCCCCCAGCAAAGCTGATATAAACCATTGACCTGACTATCATAGCAAAGATGAATTCTTAAGTATAAAGTGGAGCCAGCCATTCTCCCAAAGACTAATTCAGCATTTTATAAATCACATAGAGGCTTAAAGGAGACAGATATTTCTCAATTGTACCTTCCTCCAAAAACAAAACCAATGAGATTGGATTGTACCCGAATGAATTTTTGCTGCACAAAGGACAGAGCTTATTTTCCCCCGTGGACATAATGGATTTAGTTAGTCAGGGTAGTGAGGGAGCAGAATTTCAGAGCTTGTAAGGAAGTCATTTGCATCTTTAGAGCTTTGGTTTTGTTCATTAATATGGTCTTGTCAGGTTCCTGGGAATGTGAATGAGGAGGGTGAGGTGTGTGCATTTATTGATATGCATGGAATAAGTGTCCAGGGAGGGAGCTGGCACCCACAGCATCACTACAATCACATCTTAAGTGGCTCCAGGTATCCTTCATGCTCCCCTGCATGAGGGGAGACTTGGGTACTTAGCTACCCTTTATGTAAACTTGAACATCTTCCTGAGATAAAACATCAGTATGTCTGTTGAAAATAACAGGCTCATGGCTGCCCCAACAGCTCCTCCAATCTCAGCATCCCCACCTCCAGGAGGTTGATGTAGACACAGCTGCTGCTATTTACAAAGTGCTAAGAGAACCCCCAGGTCACCCCTAGAATCTGGTGTGCCCAACTACTACCTACTTTAACTAAACCATCAAAAGTAGCAGGTGTCTGTATTTGCTGTGTGTAGGTTCCATTTGCCAAAGGTTTCTTAGGTTGCTCAAGCCTGCAGGAAATGTGTTTCTATTGCTGGAGCCTGGAATCCTTTCTATCCTGCAATTAATTGATGATTAGAGAACATTGAGTTTCAAGATTCTTGCTCTGATGTAGTGGGGAGGAGAGCTCGAGGCAAAAAACGTGCATGATAGATAATGTCAAGCTCTAATTATGTAGGAGAAGTGGGGTGAGAGGCACCCAACAATCTCCCTCCTAACAGTTTCATTTTGTTAATAATCCGACTCAGAGAGAGCTGGAATGCCTTAGTGGACCCGTCTTTCATTTGACAGTGGCTGTAGTGCTGAGAAATATTTGTGCCCCGTGAAACATTTCTTGAGCTGTGTTAACCACCGTAACTAGAGCTGGAAAAGCCTAAGGATGATCTTCCTGGAAAGCCTCTGCCAGAGGTTCGTATATCTCAAACAAGGTTGAGACTCACACACTGAAAGTGGGTTACTGGTTGGGGTCCCTTTCTAATATTGTCACAGATGACCTGAGCCTTGGATCCCTAATAATAAACACTTGTCTTATAGAGAAGAATGCCCCCACAACTGTCTGTGGCCTAGAAGTAACTGGTGAAATTTATCAGGAAGGCCTATGTAGTATCTTCACCGACGATTAGGCCAGTAGTCCAAGCTATAAAGACTATAACAACCGTCAACTCAAATTGGTTGGACAATGAATGATATTGGGACCCAGTGTCTTCACTGATAAAAGTAGGATGCAAACTGCAGAGAACTGTGTCCCAGAAGTGACTGGACATTACTGTGCATGCCAGTGTCCAGTAACCACAAATCCCAGGACCAGTGTCCCCATGCTAATTCCAATCCCATTAGCTAGTGAAAAAAAAAAAAAATACCACTCAATTGTAACACTTGAATCTCTCTCAGGCCTTTGGCTCCACGGGGCTCAGGCTATAAGGAAAGTGGCCAATAGCCAAGCTCATACTCATCCCAGGAAGCACAATCCACTTTAAGGGACACAATTTTTTTTTTTTCAAAATTCAAATGTATTTTAAGAAGCTTCCAGAGAACAAGTCTATTTTCAGTTCATTTGTAATTACTTAAGTTTTCATACAAGTATACATCATGTCCATCCCTCATAGCACCCATCATCCAGGGTCTCACTCCTCCTTACCCCTGTTAGCTCCCTTTGTTGCTCTAGAAAGTTTCACTTCCACTTTCATTTCATATTTGGTTTTCTGCATCTATATAATGACATACATGATTTTATGCATCCATATAAAATCTAGAGCCACCAACATGAGAAAACATACCACTTTTGCCTTCCTAAAGCCTTAATTTCTTTACTGTGACCATCTTAAGCTGTAGTTTCCTGTCAGTGACATAAGTTATTCCTTCTTTATGGCTAAAGTTTTCCATTAATAAGATACCACATTTCTCCATCCATTCCTCGTTTCTTGGACACGTAGGTGAATGCTACAATGTAGCTATTCTGAGTAGTGCTACAATACAAGGGGGTGAGTTCTAAGGAGGAAAAGAAAAACGGCGTGTTATCAAGACACAGAATTGTCTTATGAGAAAGTTCTACATAGACTGAAGGAGGAGGAGGAGGAGGAGGAGGAGGAGGAGGAGGAGGAGGAGGAGGAGGAGGAGGAGGAGGAGGAGGAGGAGGAGGAAGGAAACAAGAGGTAATCACTTCTCTTAAAGAGCCTAAGAACAATAGATAGGAATGGTCCCCAGAAACCAGTCATAGTATTGACCGCATGGCCTCGCATGGCTTTGAGCACTGAGTTATTGTTGAGTAAAGGTATAAGTAAGCTCACACTATATGATGCAGCTACCAGAGGCTTCAAGAATATATTAATCAAAGTATAATACCCCATATGAGAAAAGTAAAAGATCCCCCCGTTGCAGCCAGGTTAAGTGGAGATGTGTTCAGTTAGCGATGGAGATGGGTTTTGTTCCAAGCATCATATTTTAAGTAATAAGTAATGGCTCACAAAGAGGACCCTCAGAGGAATAGGACCAGCCTGACAAAGGAGCATGGACCTCAGCCTGAAAGTGACATAACTATATCCATCCCAAACGCATGGAGCCCATCACCTGGGTGACGTTAGATAGTGGCTGTTGCCCAGGGGGTGGGACCCGAAGAAATGAGACCCAGCAACCTGAGCTCCCTACTAGAACCACCAAACCCAGAATGTGAAACAGTAAACCCTCTGGTTGCCCAAATCTCCCGGGTGTGGCACCAGTGGTCATTTTAGAAGAACGATTATAGCGAGATTCACATTAACCAGCAGGTTGAACTTGGCCAACTTTGGGTTCAGCTTTTACCCAGCACATTCATTTCAGAGGACAGAAGCAAATGGCTATAGTTTCTCCTGTGCTTTGGCAGCTCGCATATCTGAAAATATGCAAAGTGAGTTTTAAGATATTCCTGACAGGAAAGTATCTTTCTAAGTAGAGGAAAACTTCAACAATGTCTCTTTCCTTCCAAGAATGTAGTAGTGTTCTCGCTGAGCAAGCAATGGAGAATGCTGATTATTGTCCAGACTTAGAACAAGAGGTGAATCTTCAGGACTTGCTTTTGGGTGGGTCACTGAGCTTACGATACATAGAAACCATTAAGACCGGGAAGTGGTGATGATTCATAATAAAAATAACTTACAAGTATGTAAAAGGGGAAAGGAATAAAAACATTTAAGTCATAGTAAGGACAAGACAGTAAAATGCTACTGAACGTAACTCAAACTTTATGTACTGAACACAGATGCGTGCCCAGGTTCACAAGAGCAAGGAAATAGAAATTGGCTCGGTGAATTACAGATCTTGGGTTGTTGCTGCTATGTTTGCTGTTGCTACTGTTGTTACTGTTGTCTCCCTCTCTGAATAAGAGAAAAGCTGAATTAACTGACTGGCTGATGGCTATGTTTTCCTTTGCCTTTTCCATTTCAAGATTCTGTCTAAACCTTTGCAGGCAATGGGAAATCAACATAGAACAGGATAGGATCACTTAGCTCGATTCTATACAATAAGTTGTAAAAGAAGAGAGGCTTCTGGAATGGTAGAACAGCAAGCTCAGTGGATACCTGAGAAGGGCTAGGATGATCTAACACTGACCCAGCGAACAGCAGTCTGTGTCTCCCAATCTGCCTTCCACATTCAGGCAGTTTCCCAGGCTCTAGAATGGGCAGTTAGATGCAGGTCTAGGTGTTCTGAATTGGAAAGCTGACCTTTGTTCACTAGAAACATGAGTAAGAACTTGGCATTTTTCAATGCAGAGATTCCAGAATGGTCACAACTACAATGGCCTCTTTGCTTGGGTCCTTGTGTGCATAGTCCCCAGAGACATAAGGAACAGCATACATCTGACTCAGTGAATAAAACCTATGTCTCCAAATTCTAGAATTCAAATGTGACTGGTTTTGTGTGCCAATATTTTTGTATTCATAGAAGGTACAGCATTGTATGTACCTGGTACTGGGCAATGGAAGGGTAGAATCAGTATGTGAACAATGCTAAACCTACTTGCTTCAATAGGGCATCATGTAGAAATATGTTCCTTCAGGCAGTTAGATCAAATTACAACTTAGATACTTACCCAGCTTACCCACTGAATGATTATTGAAAAAAAATAAAAATTACCAAAGTTTGAGAGTCTTTCTATACAGGATAAGAATAATGATACCCACCTTAAATAGAAGATCAGTATGGGAAAGGTTTTTTGGTTTTGGGGGTTTTTTGGTTTTGGTTTTTGTTTTGTTTTGTTTTGTTTTGTTTTGTTTTTTTGTAGTCAATGTCTCTAGTTAGGCACTCCCTCAGGTCCCTTCTCCCTGCTCCCTCCTGTTTTAAAAAAGAAATTGGCTGGAGGAACTGGTGGTGGCGAATGTTCCCTTGAGCTGTACATAGATACATTGACATCAGACTTCTGGGTCTGGATTGATTTTATGCCTTCCTGTCAGCAAGCAACAATGCTGGGCTGTAGCACATGTCTGCGAAGGGTTCATGTTTTCACAAAGGACATGGAGCTTTCCTCTGCCAGTCTTCAGAGCAGCACCACCGTGATATGGCGGTTGGCAAACTCTGATGCTTGGGAAATGTAAGTGTCTCTCCAAAGCAAGCAATGAGAAACAGAAACTGGTTTAGAGTATTTCTTACTCAAGTGCGGTGCAACCCAGCAGCTTCTTTTGCTGGTTCCCAAAGCACTCTGTGAGGCCCATGTCTATGGAGGGATGTCAACAAACACCTGTTTACTGGAGAAGATAAGTTATCAGCTGGCCGCTGGCCTCCTGCTCAGCTCCCACAGCCCACTGAGCTGATGATGCCCTTGTTCTGTGCTCCAGGGAAAGTGCCAATGCCTTGTTATTGCATCAATAGTTGAAGTGAAGTCGTCCGTACTGCCTGCACTATTAATGCTTTGGCTACTTTTATGGTTATATTTATGGAGGCCAACACGTATCAGGGAAGCCATTTATAAGGCTCCAGGAGGGATTATTGGAACACAGATTGTTTATCTTTCCATTAGTGGAAGCTATAAAGCTGAAAAGAAGGGGTCTGAGATAAGAGAGACTTAACTGGGAGCCTATAAAGGCAAACCCACTAACGTGCCTATCTCCATGCTAGCTCAGAAGAGGGACATGAAGGAAGCTTGTAGCCCTAAGCAATCCTGTGCCAAGAGGCGACAGAAGCAGCAGATTGCTGTACTCCCTGCTAAGGCATAAAAGATGTTCCCAAGTTATGGAGGAAGAGGGCTAATGTTCCATTTCCCTTTGCAAGAAATAGACTCTTAAGGATATTCCAGCAGGTGATGGACACCCTTAATACTCTTGTCCTTCCCCAAGACACAATAATTGTGCAGCATGCATGGCAGTCAGCAGTCATTTTTAATAGTTACATGACTTGTCAGCCAATCATTAAAATTTATAAAGTTCAGTGAGATCCAAGGAAAAAAGGATGAACGTACATGTCTACTTTAGAATGCTGTAAGATACAATGTGGACTTCCCATTTCAGACTGAAGCATGAAAACATTTAAGATTCTCTATAATGCTGGAAGGCTACGGGGTATTCTCTCTCTCTCTCTCTCTCTCTCTCTCTCTCTCTCTCTCTCTCTCTCACACACACACACACACACACACACACACACATACACACACTATGTTTGGATTTTGTTTTTGAGACAGGGTCTTGCTATATAGCTCCAGCTAAGCCTCAAACTCACAGAGATCCACCTGCCTCTGCTTCCTGAGAAGTAAAGGAGTGTACCACAACACTTGGGCTTTATGTTATTTTGTTTTAAAACTTGTAGAATATAGCATTAGGAAACAGTGCATTAACTAAGTAATGAAATAGTGATGGGAAAACACAGCTGTACACCTAAGAAGGATATAATGATAAGCAACATGATAATCATTAGCTTGAAGCATCTTCAGATACCTGACACAAATCATCTAATTATTTCCCATGCACAGCCCTCCTGGGGAAGGTGTTATTATTTCCACCTTTAAAATAAATGTAATATCCACTCCTGATTTAGATGTGTCATTTTCTTTTGAAAAGTTTCATTCTCTGCTTTCTGTTTCATCTCTAAACTTTGAAACTGAATCCTTCCCGAAACAAATAATTTTGCAGGGGCAGAATGTTCTTTGCTTCTGTGGATTATTGATATAAATTCAGTGTTTACCAAACATTTTCATCATATATTCTGAGAAATTACAAAGAGCCCTGAAATATGGAAGTTAAGAAAATGATCTGGTACAAAATAAATATAGCCAGAAATTACAGTGCATTAGCAGAGTGTACAGGTGGACATGCTGACAGTCAGCATCCATCCCTGGTGCATGAGGGGCTTTTTGGAGCCCACTGCCTATGATGGGACACCTCGTGCAGCCTTGAGGCAGGGGGAAGGGTTTAGACTTGCCTCTATTGGGTGCATCTCCCCAAGGGAGGCCTTTCCTTCTTGGGGGGTGGGTGGGAGAGGCTGGGGGGCGAGAGGAGAGAAGAGGGGGATCTTTGATTTGGGTGTGTAAAATGAATGAAAAAAATTCTTAATAAAAAAGAAACTAACCCCCAAAAGACCCCCCCCAAAAAAAGAAAGAAGGAAGGAAGGAAGGGAGGGAGGGAGGGAGGGAGGGAGGGAGGGAAGGAGGGAGAGATGAAGGAGGGGCAGTAGTTAGACACAAGTCAGGCACAAAACTAACATGGTTCTTGTCTCCCTCCCACCTTAACATGAACTATGAAAACTGAAGCTTTCACTGTTTTATCTGGAGCAGAAAAGTAGGGTGAAAGTAAAGTAAGGATGTCAAGGAGAGAAAGGACAGAGAAGACACAGGAAGCAGGGAAATCTCCTAAATGCCGCGATTACTTTGTTTTTAAGTGACATGTAGTGATTGTGCATAGTTGTGGCTATACTGTGGTATATTGATACCTGTAACTCGAATTTAAGTGCTGACCCAGGAGGATTCCAAAGAACTGCTGTTGGTTGACCAAAGCTGCCATAATAAACTACCACGAATCGATGCTTACACAGAAGAAATTTATCTCCTGTGCATCAAGGTTTGGTTCTTCCCAGCAAATCCTTGGCTTGCACACACACACACACACACACACACACATATGTGTATATATATATATATATATATATATATATGCAGCAAGGTTTCACAGTATAGCCCAGCTGCCCTCAAACTCTAGTTAGTGCCTGCCTCTACCTCTCAAATGCTGGACAACAGGACTGTGCCACCATGTCCAGAGCCAATGTGTTTTGGATGCATTGCCTCACATTACCATTCAGAGGCATTGTCTCTAAATAAGATTGCATTCTAGGGGTTGGGGCTTAGGGCTTCAGAGCATTGATTTGGAGGGAGGAGGATCACGTAGCCTATATCAGACACTCTTGTTCAAAAAAGTGTTTGTGCTTTCGGACAAGGCTATTAAAAGCATGCTCTCACTCCTACAGCATGAACCTGGGAGATCAACAATGTTTTTGCACTCTCAGAGTTTTCTGTCAATTTGCTTGACTCACGTTCTTTACCTAAGCAGTCCCCAAAGGTGATCCTGTATATCCTCCTAATAGTTTATTGGCTGCCTCCCAAAACCTCAAAGACAAGGCTACATTTTCTACAATCAAACTATCTATGTAATAATTGTCACTATGAGCTCATGGAAGAGCAGTCCATCACCTCCTCTCTAGTTTTGTGAGGCCAGGAGCAAACCCAGACATGACACCCACTCACTGCTCCAAGCCAGAGTGTGTTGAAGGGGTTTTCCATACTTGGTTTTGCCCCAGATGGCTTCACCCTGGACCATGTCACAAAGAGCACAGGCATTTGCTTGACGCTGGCATTCTCGTATCCTACAGTCAGGTAGAGAGCCGCCAGCCCCACCTGCTGTAGTTGGAACAAAGTAAATTCCGGGTGGTGATGGAGAAAGTCAACAAAATGTTCAATGTTCCTTTTAAAAATCGTCACAAAACACACGAACATGTATTTTCTATCACTTTGAGAAAAGTGACATTGACTATCATAATTTGAAAACATGTGAATGGGGATTATTTTTCCGTAATAGAAATTACATTTACACTAATCTTATATCACCTATTAATGAAATATGCCTTAGGTCATTTTTATTAACTTTCTGGTCTTTTTAGCTAGCAATCCACCTACCTTTCTATGTGTGTTCAAGTGTGATTTAACTTGTGATCTACATTATATATATATATATATATATATATATATATATATATATGTGTGTGTGTGTGTGTGTGTGTGTGTGTGTGTGTATGTGTGTGTGTGTGTGTGTATATATATATATATATATATATATATATATATATATATATATATATATATATATATAATGTAATTACATAGTGATGTAAAATCAGTAGAAATTCATGCATGCATTCCTTTAGTTAATAAGTGCTGGGTCACCTAAGTGATGGAGATGGTACCAAATACTAGATGCATAAAGGGCTCACAGTCAACTGGAGAGGAGAAGATATCGAACAGGCCTAGTTTTAGATAAAGCAGCAGATTTGATGGCAAAGTTGAACGTGCCATCAAATCACAAGGAGGGTTTATGCAAGCCCAGATTTCTTGTCACATTCAGTGGAATTGAGAATTTGCATTTCTAGTACGTTCTGCCATGCTGCTGCTCAGGGAGCACACCGAGAACCATTCATCCAAAGTTAGAAGTATCTGCAGCCATGGCAGCTCTGAAGAGGGGTGTGAGGCATTTTAACTAACGGGTGAGTGGAGGAGAATGATGGAGGAAGAAGAATATGGGGCGCGCTTTTAGCTCTAAAGCCAGAGGAGGGGACGATGGTTTAAAAATGCAGATAGTATACTAGGCTAAGACAAAGTTTGAAATAGTTAAAAGAGGTAAATCCAGAGTGGCAGAAAAGGCCCATTGCTGTGCTTAGGGGCCCTGACTGAATACCACGCTGCAGACATCGCACAACTATCAATCTCCAGTTAGACTTTAAGCTGAAAGAGAGGAACCCTAGTAGAACTCTGTCCGAGCTTCCAGAGGGGCTTTTCTCTCGGCTTTCCAACTCTGGACAAGGAATCTTCTTCATAACTCTGATGGAAAATCCCACTGGGACGTAATGTAAGCAGCATGTAGGAAGGGTGTATTGATTGCGTGTGAGCGTTTTGCCCCTGACCACCGAGCCGCAGTGAAGGAGTTCCTAAGTACCATGACTAATAATAACTGGTTCATGGTGGTTGACTTTTAGAAAGCCCTAAGCTTTGTTGACCTCTGCTGGCCTCCTGACCCTCAGAGGAGCATGCCAACAGTCTAGAAGGAGATGTGGGGAACAGAAGAAGTCCCCAGTAGCTGGGTCTTAATGAAATGTGCTTTGTTTTCTTTTCTAGGGGAAGATGATGATGACGATGATTGCGGGGAGGAGAAGCTGCCCTCCTGTTTTGATTACGTGATGCACTTCCTCACAGTGTTCTGGAAGGTGCTGTTTGCCTTCGTCCCCCCGACAGAATACTGGAATGGCTGGGCCTGCTTCATCGTCTCCATCCTCATGATTGGCCTCCTGACAGCCTTCATTGGAGATCTGGCTTCCCACTTTGGCTGCACCATTGGTCTGAAAGATTCCGTGACTGCGGTGGTGTTTGTCGCCCTTGGAACCTCAGTGCCAGGTAAAGGATGATTTACGCAACGCTCCCAAACAGAAAAGCACACATACAAAAAAACACCATTGAGTTCACGCTGTGTTGACAAGCTACTCCTGGGCATGGGGCATGGCCTGGAGTGTGGATGATACACCCAGTCACACTCCATTAGAAAAAAACTGATTTTCCCTTCCCCAGCAGGTATCAATTCCAAATAGCTCCTTGGTTAGGGGTGCAACTTTTTGTCCCCTTCCCTTTTCAGTGCTGGGATTGTGTCCTGGGCAGGTTTGAACCTGTGCAGGTCTTGTAAGTGTGCTGCCGCAGTCTCGGTGAGTTCACATCCTGTAGCAGTACACTTCTGTCCGGAAGATCCTGTTTCCTTGTCATCATTCGGCACCTCTGGCTCTGACAATCTTTCCACCTCCTCCTCTACTTAGGTCCCGAAGCCTTCAAAGGAAAGATTTGATCAATATGCCCACTTAGTGCTGCTGAGCACTCCAACGTCTCTCACCCACTCACTTCACATTGTCCAGTTGTGAATCTCTTTGTTAATCTCCATCCTCCGCAAGGAGCTTCCCTGATGGGGCATGAGTGATGCTCTGCTCTGTGGCTAGAGTGATAGGATAATGTGGCGGTTATGTGAGTCTCCTGACCGTGAGGAATTCCAGTCTTCTCTTCTCATGGGCCAGGACTTGCCCCTTCTCAAATTCCCCCATCCTGGTGGTATAAGACATGGAGCTTGAGACAGCCCCTTGATTGCGGGCTCAGTCATATGACAGACAAACTCCAAGTTCTGAGACCAGCCAGCAGTCAAAAGAGAGAGAGGACCATATCACCTCTGGCTTACCTGTGACTTTGATAAACTTTAACCATACTATATACCAAAAATAAATAAATAAATAAATAAATAAATAAATAAATAAATAAATAAATAAATAAATAAATAAATGGAGCATAGCAATTGACTTCTTATTAGGAGAATACAACAAAACCATTAGTTGTTTCGATGGCTTTTCTGCTCTGCCAGAAATGCTTCCCACTGGGCTGCAGCCTTCTTTGCTGTGGTGTGGGGAAGTCTTCTGTGATTTTTTATTATAATATTAACTGTACATTGTGCTCCCTAAATAAGATATTTACAGGAAATTTCATAATGTATATGTGTGTCTGTACACATACGTATATGTGTGTGTGCGTGTGTGTGTGTGCATGTGGAAACCCTCACACCTCAAAAAGCTATGCAAATTAAAGATGCTAAATGAATACACCATGTGGCTTTATTCATCCTACTGATCCTGACATCTGTGTTATTGTATCCCAGACACCTAAAAAGAAAAGGGAAGTGATGCCATTGTTTCTGGGACACAACACTTGATTTTTATAAGTGGACAAAATTAAGACAAAAAGTAAAATGAACGCTCTTCACTTCAGCCTGCTCTTAGTCAGCACCGGCCGAAAGCCCCAGCTGAGGTCTTGACACTTCTAAAGTACAAGGGCTACTGCCTACAGACTGATGAACTGATTTCTCTTTCTGCTGAAGACTCTGATATGTAGACTCCGTGATGACCAGATAGCAACTGGCAGCTTCCCCATGCTATTCTTCCAGCCTCGGGGCAGGATTGAATGCACATGACTCATTAAAAATACCTTTTACCATATTATTCCAAATCTATGGGGGGATGTTTGTGACTTTGGAGGGTGACAGAACTCTTCTCTCATCAGACCAGCACATGCCAAGAGCTCATTTGCATACTGGGGGAGGTGGGGAGGCCACTCATAAGAGTCCTCGCTCTTCCTAGTTCTTGAAAAAACTATACCTGTCTGTAGAGCAAGGCCCCTTTTCTCAGTCACCTTTTGAGGTACAGGAAGAGGCTTCCAGATAGTGTCTTCTAACCTTGGACTGATGGAATGAGCCACAGCTTGGTTCCCAGCCCTGTCCCTTCTTTTCCCACAATTCCATGGGAACAGTCTTCATGACATGCAAGCCATCTATATACCAGTGCTTGCCAGATGCACAGTATCAGCCCCTGCTTACCCCTGAGCTGAGACATAGCATTGACCTTCCCTACTTCCGTGTCTGAAATGTGATGTGTGATTTGCTGCTCACTGTCATATCCAGAGGTGACAATTTCAGCAGCCCAATGACTTCAGTTCTTCCATCAAACACGTTCTCTCCAGGCTTGACCTTTTCAGAAAATAACAATATCATCGCCCACCCAGGAGGCCTTGATTCCTTCAACTTCAACTGCAGCATGCCTTCCATCTAACGTGTAATTAATGGGTCCACATAACTTGCCCCCCACTTCCGTCTTACAACTGTTCCTTATTCAGACCCTGCAAGCAGCCTCCTACTTGTCTCTCTGTTTCTACAGGGGATCTTTTGAGGAAGCAAAGCAGACCAAAGCACTGCTTATGGTCTCACTTAGGATAAAGCTCAGAGGCATCAGTCTCCCTTACAGAATGGCATCATCTGGCCATTCCATGGCATGCCCCTCGGTTCCCTTTGCCCACTGCTCTTTGGGCTTGCTCCCCTGTTTCTGTTCTCCACAACTGAATTAATTGCTATCTCAGAATTTCACTGGCTGTGAAACACTCTTCCCCTTGACTTCAACTGAAGTTGAAGTTCTTTTTCTTGCACTACAGTTTTATTCATTCCTTCTCTCTCTCTCTCTCTCTCTCTCTCTCTCTCTCTCTCTCTCTCTCTCTCTCTCTCTCTCTGTGTGTGTGTGTGTGTGTGTGTGTGTGTGTGTGTGTAGACAAAATGTGGAAGTCCGTTTTCTCCTTTCGTGATGTGGGTCCCAAGGATCAATCTTAGGTCATCAGTCTCGGTGGCTTCATTTATTCATTTACCCACTAATGCATCTCAGTGGCCTCTTGGTTTTGTTCTTGGACATCATTATTATCTAACACACACACACACACACACACACACACACACACCAGTCATTTACTCATTATCGTTAATTGACTCAGTCAGACTCTTCCTAAAGCTCTCTAGAGACTGCTAAGTATCTCTGACTATGGAGGAAGACAAATACAGAGTATTTCAGAGTGTGGCTGGTTCCTGAGGGACAGAGTGTATCTGAGAAAGCCATTGCTGTAAAGAGGGCCAAGGGCAAAGCCGAAAGGCACAGAGGACCTCAGAGGAGAGATGTCTCTTTCTCATTCACACTTTTGTGTGTAGGGGGAACTGTGTCGAGCAACAAGACAAATTTCTGCCTCTGCTTCTTCTTTTCTATGATTCCTGCTCCAAAGACCCGGAACTCAGACCACTACTTTTAAATGTTTAGGTATACTCCGTTGTCCCCCTTAGTTCAAAACTAGATCATGTCCCTCTGTTTCTATAGAAAAGGAAACTCAAGATTCAACAACGACACGGGAGCAAAAACACTTGGCTATCAGCCTGTTGAAACAGAGAGGCCTCCTCTGATTGGACATTTCACTCACAGCAATTTACTCTGATAAATCCAGTCTGTGGAGCCAACACAGTCGGCTTCATAGCCTGGATTCTAGATACAGGCTTTTCTTTCCCTCTTGTTTACATTTGGATTCAGATAGAAGAAAACAGTCTTCTGATGTTACAAGGAAACCTCTTAGGGATTGAGCAGTTGTGAGTATTTTTGCCCCACCCCCACCCCCAAAACCTGGCCTGGGTCTTTCTGCAGTACATCAGCCAGTCTTTACCTGATGCTTGCCCACTGTCCCCTCAAGCTTCCCGCTGCCAGCTGCTCACTACAGACCAGAGCATTTCCAAAGCCTGGATTTTCCAGGCTGTCTTTTAGCCTCTGGCACTATAAGATTTTTCTATTTCCTTTAGTGTTCTGACTATCCCTTTATCCTTTGAAATATGTCATGTAGGAATTATTTCCCTCTGGAGGTTTTAAGACATGAAAGGAAACACAATTCTAGATGGCTTTGAACTTTTTTTTTTCAGTTTGTATATAGAAAAATTCACAAACAAAAGCTCTTATTTCGGGGGTGGGGGAGAGCTTTGAATCATTTTTGAATGATAACACCCTCAGATTCTTAAATACCACAAAAGAATTTGGGATGAAGCTGACTCTATTGACTATCCACTATGGTCTCTTTCTGCAGTGCCGATGTGCACCAGGAGTTTTCAGTTCAGGTCTCTGTCCTGTTATTCACAGTGTGGGCCTAAGAGGTGTCTTGACGCTCCATGCCTTAGCTCTCAGGCCTGAAAAATGGGCAGTAATACTACATGGCAGTTCAAGTAGAATTGATTGGAGGTCATCAGAAAATGATGATAAATGGAAAAAGTTATGAGCAAGAGAGGAAATTTTGCAGGTGACCATAAAGCTCCAAGTGGGTGTGAGATGTGTCTACTCTATTCACAGTGCCTATGATTTCATTTTCAAGTGATATGATGTTGCTCCCTTGTAACTTCGGTTTGTATATTTTGCCCCTCCTTGCTCCTGCTCCTAAAAGTGAGCTTGTTCAATTTGTTTTCCCCTGTGCTTAAAAACATACTATTTTGTGATATCTTTACAACAAAAATTACTCACTAATGGTCTATGCTTCAGTTTTTCATTTCCTAGCATTTCATAGCTCTCAGAGCTAACATATTCTATATGATATTTAAGTAAGAAGTATTTTATCATTTTCCACACCATGTTGCTTTATTTCTTGGTGGGCCTTAACATATCTTGCATGTAGCAGAAGTCACATTACTATCTCAAGGAGATGCAAATCCCAATGTCACCGCGGAATTGTCTGAGGTTCCACATCTACAGTTGCAGTGGTGGTGGTACTTCCTAAAGACAAATCCACAAGAGAGTGAACACCAAGACTCATGTTCCACCAGGTTAAGAGAATAAATTATTTGTCCACACTTAAAGTTCAGATGGATGGAATTTGTGGAACTGATAATACAGTTCTTAGGCACCCTGCAATGCCATTTTGAACAGATATTTAAAGTACTATATACACTCTTTCCCATATGCCTTACAATTTTCCTGGAATTATTCATTTCTCTTTGCCTCAGTTTTGACATTTTCCACTTTTAAAACATGCCATCCTGGGGTTATATGCAAGCTCTTGATCCCAGGCTGTTATTCCCTTTGGAGTAAAAGTCAGAAAGTAGGTTTTATGTCTCAAACAATTTCAGAAATTAGTAAAGATTTCTCTTTATAATCCTATACTCATTATTTTAAAAGTCATCATTTTAAAGTTTGGTCTACTGGAAACTCAGCTCAGAAAGAGCTAATGATAAACAAAATGCCAAAACCTTCCTCATCAGCACAGACACATACAGCTAATGTATGTGAACCCTGTTTTTAATCATTGCAAGGCTAGGTCCTGCTGCCAGTGGTACACAGCTGTCTAGATGTGGGTAGGTGGAGCCCAGAGAGATTCAGGATGCTCTCCCAACAGACAAGAAAAGGATTACTGATAGCTTTGGAAGTCAACCTCCAGGAGATTTAGAGTGAGCATCTGTCCAAGGATTTGTCAAGAAACTCATTCAGTCTGCCCTTCGCCTAACCACAGAGATTGGACCAGAAGGGAACAGGACAACACTCTACCCAAGCAAAGCACCTCTCAGTGGGAAATTCTACCCAGCAGCCATCTGAGCTTTATAGAGAGCAGCAGGGAGTCACATTGGCTCAGTTTCCTGTTGCATCACATTCAAAAAGACTTGATGTTGTTGGTACAGTGCGCACAGACAGGTTGATGGTCCGCAGACTTAAGTTTCTGAAAGATTGCACACCCTTCTCCCAGTCTAATGGCCAGGATATAACGAGAAGACATAAAAGAATGTAAGCTGGTAAGTCAGGTGGACCAGAGTGGAAACCACCCCTCCCTCCCCCTTACTATTGTGCATGAAGCACTGTGAGGCACATTGTTTAATGACTGTAAGCCTTGCTTTCTTAGCCTGACCTAGACAACAACAACCACAAATAATCTCTCTGAAATAAGGACGTGGTTGAGCATATAAAGTGCTTGTCTCGCAAACATGAGGGTAAGGATATTAGGATGTCTGCAATTCCAGCTTTCAGAATATGGAGACAGGAAACCCCTGGAGCAAGCTGGCCAACTAGACTGGACTAATCAGCAAGCTTAGGGTCCAGTGAGAGACCCTGACTCAATGAATAAGACAGAGAGCTACTGAGGAAGACTTCTGATGTCAACCTTAGGCCTTCATATGCATGTGTGGGTTCAGATATGTGAACCCTTACGAAGATATACACACACACCAGAGGGAAAAATGAAAATATGTCTGACAGAACTGTCACCTCTCTTTAAAGGACCTGGCACCAGGCAAAGCAGACACAAAAGGAAATGTTCTATCTCTTTTAATCTTCTCATTCAATCTGCTGGTTGAAAAGTTGAGTCCTCCCAGGGTATTTAGCCCCAGACCTATCAAAGCACGGATAACTACATAAATGATAGGCTGGTCTCCCCTGACACAGTATGCTGGGGCTTTGAGTGAGTGGGAATCCCTAGTGTCTTTGTTTCCTGCAATTGTATTGCGTCTTTGTAAGCTTCAGCCTTGGAACACTGGCACCTCAAGTCAGTCAGACACGCATACTCAAAGAGAGCCACGCTACAGTGTGTATGCATACCTAGTTAGATGATAAACAGTTCCTGTCATTCCAAAGGGTCCACCTGCTGCCCAGATCCCCAGTGCCCGTGCTATCGACTCCCTGAGAGGCTACATCTCAGCAGGAATGTTTACTCTCCTGATACTCTTAACATTAGACAGCCAGTGTCTTTACTACCAAGAAAGGTCAGAACTGCTCAAAAGGGACTGTCAGGCCTACAGTCAGGCTGGAGGCAAGGCCACCCAGGGACAGTGCCAGAGAAGCTGGAGTTGAAAAGAGCAAAACTTGACAGAGACAGTGAAACAAAAGAGGGCTGGACACCCGATTTCCTAAGAACTGTTCCGTCGCCCATACTGTGGCCGCCTTTGGCTCTATAGTGAAAGACTCCGCAAAAGAGACAGTACAGAGAGCCCAGAACACGTGTAAGCACCTGGGAGATGCATTTCAAAACTACTTGCAGCCTTTATTTTTTCTGCTCACATGAAGAGTCTGCATTACATGTCTTTCAAGGAAACTTTCAAGCCATCCCGTTAGCAGTTACTGAACTTAATTTTTCCCAATCCTGCAAAAACACCTGGTATTGAACACAAGGCTGGATAGTGACCAGGAGGATGGCGATGATGTCATCTCTCAGGAGGCAGTGCAGGGAGCAGAGATCCTCAGCCTGTGTCATGCCAGCCCGAAGCCTTGCAGAGGCTTTGGGTGAGAGCCCAATCACATGCCAGCCAGTTTCACTCAGCCTCATTAGAATCGCAGGATAAGAGGAGCTAAAAATACTCCATTCTGTCTTATCTGAGACTTAACATACACTCTGCCCGTCAAAGCAAGGGCATCAGTAGAAATGAGATGCTATGTGTGTATGTGAGCATGCTAATCCATGTGTGCACATTGTCTTATGCTTGAAATCAGGTTGTGACTCTTGGGTGTTGTGAGTGAATGTCAATCCCCACTTCTTTCTGTCTCAGGGGCAGGTCACAAGCGGCAAACGTCACGTAGAATAAGGACATCAGTCCCCTTAGCTCCCCAAGGTTCAACAAGCATGCAGGCCTGTGGCAAGTGGCTTAGAATGGTGCCTTGGTTGGTTTTCTCTTTCTTTCTCTTTAGATTTGAAGACAGGATAATGAAAAATTTCAAAGACCTCTTCTCTGTTCTTTTAAAGGCAGGCCCGCCCATCCTACAGTTTTAACATTTTAACTGAGGCATGCCTCACAAACCTAAAACCCACACCTCTGAAGTCTAGCCCGTAGCGACTGTTTAGTAAGTTCACTGGGTTATGCTGTCTTTGATCCTACTTCTGTTCTGTGGCATGGAACGATCCCAATAAGACTATTTCCAGATAATCTTGACTTCTTCCTTCAGCGTCGAGCAAGCCCTCACACAGTTTCTGACTCTATTGTCTTGTCTTTTCTGAGTTAGCCCTGAAGAAATGTCACTATAAAAACGGGTTCTGCATCTTACTGTAATCGTCTTTCCTGGAACAGTACAGAAGGGTAGAATTTACCGCAAACTTTTAAAGATATTTAAAAGTTATTTGCACTGGACATCTCACAATTCTGTGTGGGTTTTTTGTTGTTGTTGTTGTTGTTGTTGTTATTGTTGTTGTTGTTTGGGTTTTTTTTTTTCAATCTTTATTGCTTTGTGCAGCTGCAGATTTAAAGTCTTGAGAACAACCCAAATACCTTCTCCCCAGGAGTACTATTAACTCAGTCATTACTGTTGAGGGGGAAAAACTTCCAGAGTGATGCATAGAATCAACACTGAGGAATCTCAGGTCACTGCCCCATGTTTAATGTTATACAAGTGTGAATGTCTTTGACCACTTCAGTCTGTTGGTCGTAACACAGTATCAAGGAGCCCCATGTCATTACTTCAGCTTTTCACAATCCTCCTGGTGGCCCCAAGGTGTCACCCCTTTGGTCCTCTTATCAGTACAAACCCATCCCAACCATTAGGGAGAGAATACAGAAGCCAGGAACCGTTGGCATATTGCCCTGTACAAAGACTCCTACGCTCCTACCAAATGCCTAAGACGAAAGACACATTAGGCTCTAAGAAGGTGTAACTATCTTACCGTGTCCCATGACAGTGTGAGCAAAAGAGTGAATTTAGGCTCATTGGTGATTTTAGAAAAGAACACAAAAACAATGCTCACTGAATTTGAAAGGTAAATTTCACATGTGGGTATAAAAGAATGCTGGTATCTATTTGGAATAATGCATGGTATAAATATGAAGCCATGGAGCTTGGCATTTATGGGCAATGCCAACTGGGTGCCATCTTTGCTCCCCAGCACACAGATCTTACATTCTGCATAAACTTCATATTACCTGTTTCTATACCCTGCTTCATTCTAAAAGTTAAATACACAAAGTGCCTTCCATGAGGTAAATACCTTTTCTAGCACGCAATCCCAAAGATGCTTAAAATGGGGAGTGGCCATATTTGGATGTCCTTCATTTAGCTCAGCAAATATAAATCCTATATGTCAAGCACAAAAAGTAGATGGCTGATTTGTGCTCTATTATTTGCCATCAGAAAACTGTATTATGCTTGTTTTCTTTTTTTTTTTTCCCTTCTCTGGAACTCAGAGCAGGGGCTTTGGGACATGGTCTCTCATAAATTACAAGCTATTATTAGGTTATCATAGTAAAACATCATGGGTCAAGACAAACAGCAAAACTCTCTGCAATTCCAAACAAAAATGATCCCCAATAGGGTCTGCAACCAGGCTCAGCAGAGGACTAATTATAGCCTGCCATTCCTGAGCTGTATTTACAAAATAACAAAGAAAGCACAGTTGTACAAAATGGTCATGAAAATGCCCTTCTCGCTGAGGCTTCAGATAGCTTAAACTGGCAAGGAGAACCCCCAAAGGTAGCTTGTCTGTCAAGTGGGGACCTGAGGGTAAAGGATGCTTGTGTGGGAGTGGGCAGCTGCTATGTCCCTGCTCTAGAAATCCTTAGAGGTGCTACCTGCCCCAAGCTCTGTGCTTCTGGAGTCCTGCATTTGGTCAGTAGAGAGAAGTTGATGCAGAAGAAGTTGCTACCAGTACGTTTTCTAAAATCAAATATTGTTGTCCTCAGTCTATGGTGGATTTTTGGTGACAAGAAATAAGCATAAAAATCTGTAAGACTGCCTGAAAAGACCCATAAATAACTAGGGAGCTTAAAATGATCTGTGAAATAACGTGGCACTGTTCCACAAAAAAACTCAAGCTGCCTTTCTTTTCCACTCATCTTAAGGGCATTCAAAAAGGGGTGTACCAGTTTGCAAAGATATCCAAAGAAAGGAAGTAGCATATAAGCAGTGAGTGGCTTCAGACTACTCTGCATCCCTTCCCCTCATTCGTTCTAGAAATATCTCTCAAGGACCCACTAAGCACGAGGCAAAACTTCACAAGAGAGCAGTAGAGGGATGTAGGGAATTCCAGGGAGCCTGTACCCCATTTCTGGGCATGGCACTTAGGAATGAAGACAGAGACTGTTGAGAAGCAAATAAAACAAACTACAATGTCATAGAACAGTCTTTATGTGGGGGTGGGGCAACGTTTGACTAGGGCAGGTCAACTCCTTAGACCACTAATCATTGACAGCTTACACATAAGCCTTTAGCCTTCCCCCACAGACTTACACTGACAGGTCTAGTCTTTAAAGCTATGGGAATGTATTACATGTTCTCAGCTTCCCGTTTCACATGATGCCTTTGGTCATTTAGTGTTTTCTTCTCTATCTACAGGCTTCTACTCTCACTTCACATCTACCACAGCTGCTCTCCCCAGTGCCCTGGATTTTTTTCTCCCTAACCTCCTTGATTCCCTCTATACTAAATATTCTAGGTTATTTCTGGCTTTGAAAATATCTATGATCCCACCAAGGCATGAATTATTAATGATGATTTCCTAAGGGTAGACTATTTTAAATTAATACACACAATGACGAAATGTTTCAATGTCAGCTACATGGGTGTGGTTTCATTGACTAGAAAGTAATTTTGTGTAACTGAACCACTTTAATACTCAGATGCTCCAAAAGTTAGATAATACAGAGGTTTATCAGTGCCAAACATGGATCACGATCTAGCAAAGTGATGAAAAGATACTGTTTTCCCCTTGGGGGTGAGGGTGATATGAAGCTAAGGGCAGCTGCCCAACTCACCTCATAATTGTTGGTGAAAGCAAGAAAAATCACATAACAGCTGTGTAAGTGCTCTGAAACAGACACGGATCTGTAAGATTAGAAGATGTTTGCCAGCAGGCATTAAGTATCCAGGGCTATTGTTCTGGGTGAGTGGGAAAGAGACAGGTGGGTTCAACTCGTTGGGTGTCCTGGGCATCCTGCGTAGTGTTTGTAGTACTAATTACACGTCTAGAAGGATCTCAAGTATAAAGGCTGAAAGATGCAAGCATTGTGTTTCTTTCTCAAGTATCTCAAAGTCATAGATCTCTCAGCAAGCCTATAAAAGCTATTTGTCAGGTCATGTGACTATACAGAGCAGTTCTGTGCAATGCAATCAACAGAACATACTGTTGGTTGATAAAATATAAGGTATCTGTAACACAGGATACAAAATGAAGACACGAGGAATCGGAGACACAGAGGCTCTCTGTTGGTGACGCTTCTTTAAAGGTCATGCTCCTCAGCTGAGCACAGGGGTCTTACCCTTTAATCCCAGTATTTGTGAGGCAGGCATAAGCAAATCTCTGTGAATGGAAGGGCAGCCTGGACTACATAACTAGTTTTGAACCAGCCAGGGCTATATCATAAGACTTACCCTGTCTTTAAAAAAGAAAAAAATGATTTTTTTTTTTTTAAAGAAAGAAAAAAAAATCTGCTCTTCTTTGTAACTTGTCCTATCCTGGACACATTCCTGAACCTAAGCTCCAGGCTAAGCCCTGATGGCCAGGATGCCCCCACTTGGTCTCTTATGCAACCCCCTCCTCAGCCTCTATACCCTTTAAACACTTCCATTCTGTATGTTGTATGTACAATGCTTTGCATCTGCCTGGATTAACTCTGACCATTGGAACAGCCAAAAGTACCAGAAAAAAAATTGTAAACCCAACTCTCATTCTTGTCTAGTTAAACTGTAGCTCTTATAAGCCTATTTTTAGTGTCTATATTTATTATGAGCCTTTTAATAACAGAAATAACAATACATGTCCCTTGTAAATAAGACAGGAAATATTAATTAGCTGTGAAATATAGTCTCGCCGTCAATTAACATTCCAGTGGCTTTCAAATTTTAAATTTCTGTAATGTTTAAAGAAATTGCACAAAAATATTCACACAAGCCTATCTGACTTATTGACCCATACTTTTTAAACAAACTAATCTTACGTGTATCACATGACCTGCTTTGTTACTGAATAATAGTGTGTCATGAACACTTAGAGTACTCTTACAATTTTAAGAGTTGTAAACTATTATATGAAGTCACAACTTATTTTATCAAAGATATTGGACAAGTTGGTTTTCCCAGTTTTCCTCTAACATTAAAAACTCTGCATTAAGGAAGACTTTACATAGACTTATACACCTGCTCAATTTATTCCCAACTTTAGTTCCGTTTCTAAATCTGCAGAAGTGCTGGAACAGTGCATGAGCTCTTAGGCTTTTGATTGGCACCTGTGTATTCTTACCTCACATAGTTACATACACTTATGCAGGAATGAGCTAATTCCGGGATCCACACCAAATCACAGCCAAATGGGAACACAACACTTAAATCACCGGAACTTTTCAGCATCCCCTCCAGAACACCTGTCCTTGAATGTCACCTGCCCCCTCCCATCCAAGTGCTGATGGGGGTTAAACATTGACGTCTTCTGTTTGTTGCCTCTATTTGCTTATTTAAGTAGTGTCTATATTTATCCAGACTTAAAATGAAAAAAGTCACCCATTCAGAAGAGTCCATCTGGGTGGAATAATTATCCCCAGGACAAAGGAACATGTTGGGTGTCTAATGTGCTGTCTAGATTCACAGGGTCAATTGCTACAGTAACTGAGCTGACCAGGAATTTCCATCACAGCCCTATAGGTGAGAAGAGGGGTTTGGGGACAGGTGGGGGTGGGTGGGTGAAAGTACCGTTTCTCAGTCAGATCCTTGGCAGTTACCTCTAGCTCTATCAAGACCCCTAGCTCTAAGGCACATGATTTTCCCACTCTAGACTGGGACTTGAAGCATAGATGACTTGAGAGGAGGATTCAAGGAGATAAGTGTTCCAGAATTATAACAACGCATAGGAGTAAAAGGGTAAGCTTGTACACAATGATGGTGGGGCAGATGAATAGCCAGGCGGCGGTGGCCCACGCCTTTAATCCCAGCACTTGAGAGGCAGAGGCAGGCGGATCTCTGTGAGTTGAAGGCCAGCCTGATCTACAGAGTGTTATCTATGACATCCAGGGCTGCACACAGAGAAACCCTGTCTCAGAAAACAAAAATGAGAGAGAGAAAGACAGACAGAGAGAGAGAGAGAGAGAGAGAGAGAGAGAGAGAGAGAGAGGGGAGAAATAAGCTGGGCCTGGATTATCTTAGAAACAGAAAGTGAGTTTCTATGTCACAAACCAGCTGGCATGAAATGACAACTAGTAATGCCCCTGTGCTGGAGACCCAAATGTGTGTTCTTTTCCCTTTTCAAAATCAGCCAAATGCTACTGAATTCATTCAAACCGAATTTATACTCTCCTACACTCTGTGTTATTAAGTTTCATAATATAAGTAATAGAATCATACTTCAAATGTAGAATCATTAGAACCTTGGTGCTGTTTTAAAAATAGGTTTACTCATGCCTGTTTGGGGGTGTTGTAAAGAAAGACAACATAAACGTGATCCAAGAAAAGCCAGAAATCAAGGACTGAGCAATGACTTTGATGTCAGTTACTACTCTCCCAATGTTCTAGAAGAACAGAGGGCCTTCCATGAAAGCAGCTCCCTTTTAGCCCGTTTCTAGCCCTTTTTAGTACAGTATTTCGCTTAAGAAGCCGAGCTGGTGCTTCCACAGAAAATGATTTCATTCATTTTCCTTCTCATACACAGCCATTGTAACACTGGGTAGTTACAGTTGATGGCAGATGAGACAAGGGTTCTTGGTATTTTCTTTCATCTCTTTTCAGTTTTATGATGTGTCCATGATCTAGTCTTTTTAGTTGACCCCCAGGACTGACGATGGAGAAATCTGGCCTCCAGCCAAAGCCCTATGAACAGGTCTCTTTTTGTCCTGCCAGCCAGCTCCCAAATAACAGCACAAGGACTTTTTATCAACTATGAAAGCTCAGCCTTTAGCTTAGGCTCGTTGCTAACTAGCTCTTAGAACTTAAATTAACCTACTTTTGTTCATCTGTGTGCTGCCACGTGGCTCATGGCTGTAACCTCTCTCTTTCTGTGTGTCTTGCTTGTTTTGTGTCTCCTGGCATCGCTCGCGTGCCTCTGACACTGGCCTGCCTGGGAGACTGCAGAACTAGGAATCCACATCTGCCTGGGAGACTGCAGAACCAGGAATCCACATCTGGCTTCTTGTTCAGAAATTTTCATAGCTTTTTCAGACCCTATGTTTGGATTTTTGAGCCCTGCATTGGACGCCAGATATAACATTTTCTATTGGTTTATTAATAAAAAGAAAATGATCAGGAGTCAGATATTAGGGTAAAACCTGATAAATTCACAGAGTGACAGAGAAAACGATTAGCGACCTCTCCACACTTCCCTGTTCCAAAAGGCCCACCCATCTCCTTTGAACCCTCCATATTCCTCTTGTGTGTCCGTGAGACCCAGAGAACTCTGTGGTCCACTCCTGTAGCATGAATCTTAAAAGGTCTTATTAATAAAATCAAACCTGAGGCCAGTTATTGGAGTGAATGCTGGAAGATCAGAGAAGCAGAAAAAGCCACGGCCACCTCACCTCACCAGTTCCTCAGCTGATCCTGTTTCCTCAGACCGGAAACCTCTGAGTCCTCATCTGAATGGGTTTCAGCTGAACTGCTGCTAAAAGTCTAAAAGCTTAACCAGCTAGTTCCTGGTCCTCATGCCTTATATACCTTTCTGCTTTCTGCCATCACTTCCTGGGATTAAAGGCTCTTGTTACCAAGCCTGGCTGTTTCCAACGTGGCCTTGAACTCACAGAGATCCAAGTGGATCTCTGCCTCTGGAATGCTAGGATTAAAGGCATGTGTGCCACCATTTTCTGGCCTCTATATCTAGCGGCTGTTCTGTTCTCTGACCCCAGATAAGTTTATTAGGGTGCACGATATTTTGGAGGACATAATATCACCACACACTCCTGCCAGCTAAATGTGGACTGTGCCCTCGGAACCGAGGCCTGACTTCATTGGCAGTCTCGGAGTGAAAACACAAGCAAATCTCCTACAACAGCCCTGCTCCTTTGAAATGAATCTCAGCTTCGCCTCCCCTTGGTAATGTAACTCTGAGCGCATCCCTTATTCTTTACACTTTATTTGTCTTGTCTATAAAATAGAGGTAATAATAGGTGTACACGTTATAGGGTGATCTACATTAAGTGGGAATCCCTGTATAATGCTTAACCTACTAAACCCAAACAAATGTTCACTATTGTCTCCATTGCTACCATCATTTCTAGACATTGCAGACCAAAATATGTTCTCCCATCATCCAACAGAAAATCTATTAGCCCCAAATCACCTTCCTGAAGGAAACTGATGAATGTCATCACCATAATCTCTGCTATTGATGGAACAAAAATTCCTGAAAACGTAATAATAGATACTGGGGTGGTTTTTTTGTTTGTTTGTTTGTTTTTTATTTTGTTTTCACAACTACCACCTTCCAGGTACCAGACTAGGTCTTTTTACATTGCTTTGTGAGATCACTCTTTAGCATCCATACAAATGAGCGCTTACATTTTACCCAATTTACAAATGAGGTTTCAGAGGCCCCTGAGATCAATTATCCTGAATTAACATAGTCAGTTCATGGGAAAATGAGAGCTAGGCCAGCTCTGTCTCCACAGCTTAGCTCCTTGGTACCAAAACTAGATTATGTAGATCATGTCCTTTAGGACCAGGGTTCCTCAGTAGTAATGGTGGCCACCCACAGAGTTCTACTGATTCGGGTGAACCTATCAGCCACCTTCCTTAGCCTCCATTTGGTAAATAGCTCCATGATGAACAGACATCATCATCGTTCAGCTGCCTGCCCATAACATTTAAAAAGAGCAAAAAGGACCTCTCTCACATGAGTGTACCTCACACCCCCTGCTTGATGAAGCACACATTGGAATTTCAGACATTGTCCCTTATATAAGTCTTTTTTTTTTTTATTTCTTGCAATAAACAAATGGGACTCCAAAGCGACGGTACCAAGGTGGCAAGCACACATAGTCCCGTCTACTTCAGACCCACATGAAAATCTCCAGAGACAGCCAGAGAGGACTCGGCACTGGTTCTCTGCAAACTAGGCTAGTTTGTTGAGGGTTTCTTTAGAACCAGAGAGAAGACAGAGTGAGTGACCAAGAAATGTAAATGAATAAAGCAATTCCCATTCCAAGTAAGCCACCAAGGTCATTTTAAAGCTTCAAGATGGGGCTGAAGAGACGGCTGGTTCAGCAGTCAGGAGTGTGCACTGTTCTTAAAGAGAATCAGTTCTGTTCCCAGCATTCACATCCAAGGGCTTACAACTGCCTGCAGCTCCGGCTCAAAGCGGGCCTGTGCTCTCTTGATCTTTGCAGACACTGCACTCATGTTCATGATCCCCCCTTCCTACCATGCACACAATTAAAGAAATGCAAATAAAATATTTTTAAAAATTAAAATGCTCTGGAGATTTATTCAGCAAGGAAAAAAAATAGAGCCAGGGATTTTTTTTTTTTTTTTTTTTTTTACCAAATTTTACCAAATGCCAGGAACCTAGGAGTTCCACGGAGGAAGAGTCTACGATCCTCTCAAGAATTTATGAACATTTCACATAAAAACTACCCTGTTTGAGCGATAGATTGGAGGATTGCCACTTTCAGCTGAGAATGTGTATCAAAGTACACTTTGGAAAGATGATTGAATAGTTTGTGCTCTTTCTTTTCTTCTCGTTGTGTATCCTGAAATATAAACTCCCTTTATTTCCCTCTTTGAATGAGAGTTTCTTTCTTTGAGCTTTTAACTTCAGAGCATCAGATATATGGTAGGAAATCTAAGGCCCAGGAGTACCCTTGCAAAATGCTTGCGTTCACGTTAACATATCAAAATGAAAAATAATTTTGGATAGCCAAGGCAGCTCGCTTTGCTGGTGACATCAGAGCCATCTCATCGGAAACCTTGCCTTAGCCTAGGGGAGTCACCTGTCTTCCTTTAAGGGACTAAGAAGCCATGGATGCCAGTGGCTAATGCTTGTGAAACCTTTAAAACCGTCAATGCCCCCAGACTAGTAAGCAGAGTCAGGGGGAGCCAGCAAGTGGCCCTTTCCCAACGTTGTCCTGCTGATTCCAATTGCCCCCTGGGGATAAAAATGACAAACAGCAGGAGCTTTGATCTTGACTACGTGCGACCTCTTGTGAGTTTTTAGTGACTATCTCCATATCTTTCTCAATCTCTTTAAGGACAGCTTTTATGGGCAGAAAGTTTTAGGGCTCCCCCACCTCATCTCCACCCTTGACTTAGCTTGTCCAATTCTTTTTCCTTACTCAAAGTTAATCAGTTAATTGTAATTCTCTGGTTTCTGGCACTCTGCTTGGAGGCTAAATATGGATTGCTTTCATGTGAAATGGGGAGGAAGGGGAGGAATCCATATTTACTTGGGTATATAAATGTCACAACTAACTCTAACCAGAGGCTAAAGCCTGTTTATGTCTGGCTAGTAATAACAGAAGAATTAGCACCAGAATAGATTATTTCTGCCTGGATTCTTGAGAGGGAGGCAGAGGACCAGGAAGAGAGAAAAGGACAGAGGAGCATGCATATGTAATGCTTAAACAGTACCTGCATTACAGCCATTTGGAAGATGGTGGGCTTAACCAGATCTCTAATGACTTTTGAAGACTTAGGTCTTCTGAAACTCTTAAAAATAAGATTTGCTTTAATTTGTGAGAATAATTTTTTATGTGATCATATTTAAAAGCAGGAGACTATAAAGTTGCGAAGTTTCTTAGACAAAAGATGTTTGTTATGGCTCCCAAAAGTTTAGAAGCGTCAGTATGAAGTCTGGCAGCTCTCCTACACTCCAGAGTCTCTGACTCTGCTGCTTTGTAGAATCAGCTACTAATATTAAGCACTTATTAGATTCCACTCGTGATGACTCATTTCCCTTCAAAGCCTCCAGGTAGATACACTTCTATCTTTTCTCCTCTAAGAAGAGGTGCCAGAATCTAGTTCATTTAGGAAGATTCCTCCCCTCCCTTCCCACCACCACCACTGGCTTTTCAGTGTAGCTGTGCAGAAATACTGTTTTTAAAATAATAATAATAATAAGCATGAAGCATAACTCAGAGTGAGATTACAGTTAGGCAGCCCCAGCACCTCCACCAGGGCCACCCAAGTTGTTTTATGAGCAAAATGACTATCATATCTGGGGCATCAAGATTTCCAGGAGAAACCAGCTACTCCCCACCTCTGATTAGCTGCTTACCTGGAACATCAGCATCCATGCCTCCCAGCAGGACCCCACACTATGGGCACTAGCAGCCTGTCCTCTTGGTTCAGAATCTTAGAACTGTGGCTCTCTAGCTGTGGAACTAAAGTACTTGTTGAAAAGGAGTATTCCCAAGTCCTTTTTCTATAAGGTTTAAGTAAATTAGCCTAGAGTGGATTCCAAATATACATTTTGTAAGCAAAGGTTTCCACATATGTCTGATGCCTATAATATGAAAACACTTCTAAAATGAAACACGGCCTTTGAGACAAAGTTTCCTCTTTCCCATTTATATTGTAGCTTCCCACATACAGGTGGGAGATAATAAATTTACCAACACTTTTTTACCTAATTTTTTTTTTTTTTTTTTGGTTTTTCGAGACAGGTTTCTCTGTGTAGCTTTGCACCTTTCCTGGAACTCACTTAGTAGTCCAGGCTGGCCTCGAACTCACAGAGATCTGCCTGGCTCTGCCTCCCGAGTGCTGGGAATTACAGGCGTGCACCACCACCACCCGGCCTTTTTTACCTAATGTTAAAAGATAAAAGATTGGGCTGTGTGGTTTAATTTTATTAAAACTAATAACATCTTGCTCGGGGCAAGGGCTTCAGGTCTGAAAATCTTCCTTCCTTGAATTGCCAGTACTTCTAACGGAAGCAATTGGCCACATCTTAACTATAGAAGAAATCCCACAGCAAACTTAATATGCTGGCATATTGTGTGGACCACCCAATAAACAGCAGAGTTAGCAGTTTAGAGATCTTCTGGATTCTTCATTTTAGATGAGGAAACTGGAACTGGAAGGGGTATTCCTTACAAAGGAGCCTGCAGATAGCTGCAAGAGTATCTCCCTGGTGAGCCACCTCCTCCTTTGACACCATGAACCTCTGTACATCATGGACCGCGTCTTTGAGTGTCCGCCATCTGTATGTGCTGAAGGAGAACTAACCGTATCTTCACCATGGAGCTGGGCTCCAGAAAAGTCCCTCCTAAGTACAAATCACTTTGGAACTGGGCAGTTGACTTCAAAGACTAGAGAATAAAATAAGCCCTCTGAATGTCACTTCAGTGACACTCTTGAATTATAACAGAGAAGCCTATGTCCCACCTGTGACATTGTATGGATGGCCATTTCCAAGAGAGATGTTTAAGTACTATAAAGTTGAAGAGATCCAGGTTAAGAAAAAATAAGTCCTGGAGGAAAACAGGGAGTTATTCTTGTATGCTGACCTGATGTCTTGGCCAAGGCTAGATAAAGTGAACTGGAAACAGCTCTACAAAGGACAGTTATGACCTAACTTTCTGATGTGGGGTTTAACTCCTGAAAACCTTCCCTCTTCCTGATGTATAGTCATACAGACTAACAGGACTAAATGTTGTAGACTTTACAACTAGGTTACAACTCATTGGTGCTCAGGATGGGAATTTACAGCATGAGAAGCTGGCTGGGGGTAATCATGTATAAAAGTAGATGTATGCTGTCATCGGCATGTCTGAATGTTTGTGAATGGCAATGGGAATCTGATTCCTTTAATCTCTTGTGTTTAGTGAGCCAACCTCCCAACATTGCATCGCTTCAGAGACCAAGACAGTAGTTGTTTCTTGGCTTTTTCTTTACGGATCAGAGCTTGTCTTGTTCACCCACAGTCAGGTCATAGGCTCAGTGCTTGGGGTAGGGTTTATCACACTCGAACATATGGTGTGTGGGATGCTGTTCTGTGCACAGAGCATCAAAGAAGCATAGTGGGTGATTTGGGAAGACCCCATTGCACGGCATTTGGAAACCTAAGCTATCTCTAGCTATCACAGTCATGATTAATGATTTGGATTTGCATGCATTCTTTCAATGTTATTACATAGCTCTGAATTGAAAATAAAAATAGATAAATGGCCCAGTGAAAATAAAAATAGACAAATGGCCCAGTGAATAACCCAGGTAAATAAAACCTACCAGACTCAAGGAGGCCCAGAACATGTTTTATTTATGCAGCAAGTTGGTAATTTGGGCTCCTAATTGTCAGGGACTCTAGAGAAAAGTATTTGAAATCAGAACCTGTTGTTACAAATTGGAATGTTCACACAATATTCACATAAACGGGCTATTGAAAAATAGCAATACTGGAAATTGCCACAGAAGTTGGCATGCTCTCCAATCCAGCAAACATGACCAGCTTGGGTGGTCAGCTCCCCTGGATACCTGAATCTTTGACTATATTCTTTTCCCCTGCAGAGTGGAGGAGGTAGGAGTCCTGGAACCACATGTCAGGGGAGGAGGGCTGCTTTGTAACCTGTCCCTGCATCAGAAGGGAATCTCTCCTCCTCCAACTGCCCCACCTCACTTGGTTGGCCACCTGTCGCCACCAGACAGTGATGGCAGTCACTGGAGATCAGAACAAGGTTCAGGGGCTCCCCAGCCCTGGCTCTCCCCTAAGCTGCTTTCTCCTACCGTGGCCTCTTGATTCTTTATCTCTTTGTTCCACTGTACTGGCTGCCCTCAGAGAAGAAAAACATCAAACCTCGTTTCTTTTAGGCGGCTTCAGCATCAGCAGCTCCAATAACTTTTGATAATAATGAAGTGCAGAAACCATTAGGACGTGTCTGGCTTGCTTTATTCCCCCCATCTCTGAGGCTCCTGATTGAGCTGTTCTGTGTAAAGGCAAATGCAAAAGAAGGTAGAGCAAATCCAAAGGGTGGGTTAGCAGATGGTCTGTCTCTTCTCAGGCTTCTTCCCCTCAAAACAGAGAAAGCTCTTTGACAAAAACCTGCTGCAAAGTTTCTGGGTAGAAGGAACCGAGGGACTTGTAACAAACTAAGAAGAAACCTTTGGCCTTCCTGGGATAGGCAGTGTGGTGTGGGCTGGGAATGGACCTTGAAATCATGTTGGCCTAAAAATTTTCTTCTGTCCAGGACCCTTATCCAAGAGGCATAAGATAATGACATCAGAGATTCCAAAATTACAAAAAATGAAATAATTGCCTCTGGCTATAAGATCATGAGATGGTTAAATGAGAATACATACATAACCTGTATATGTTATATGGAGCACATAGTGCTTTTCTTCATCTCTTTGGTTTTAGAAAACACACAAAATCTACCATCCATCATACACAGTGATCACAATCAGCAAAACAGGGCCTCAGAGCTGACCAGCTCCTGTATTTGGAAGTTTTCCTGTGTCCCACCTGACCCACAGTCAAGACAAATCTCTTTCACCCGCCAGTCCCAAAGCTGCTTGTACCCAAGTAAACACACAGAGGCTTATATTATTTACAAACTTTAGGCCATTACCTCAAGCTTATTATTGACTAGCTCTTACACTTAAATTAACCCACAATTCTTATATATGTTTAGCCACATGGGTGAGTACCTTTTCTCACTTGTGCCTCGACATCTTGCTTCCTCTGTGTCTGGCTGGTGACTTTTGACTCAGCCCTTCCTCTTCCCAGAATTCTCCTTGCCCAACCTATACTTTCTGCCTGGCTACTGGCCAATCAGCGTTTTATTTATCAACCAATCAGAGCAACACACATTCACAGCATACAGAAAGACATCCCACAGCAAGCTCTTTAGAAAGAATATGATATACAGGTGCAGTAGGCTCTAGTCAACCTAAATAACTTCCTTCCCCATTACAAAGCAGCAGTACTACAGGATGATATGAACATGCACGCTTTTCATGTTGTTCCCATGGAAGTTTACTCGTAAGGATGTTGATGACAGAACAGAAGCAGAAAGAAGATATTGATTCAAGTATCACATGGCTACTTGCCCTGCCAGAGCCTGCAAGGCACCTATGGGACTCAGAAACTGGTAGTTCTACAACGCTCACCATCACCAAAGCTATAAATGGGAATTCAGTGTGCCGCCTTTATGGACATCCATTATGAACGTGTTGCTTGTTGCTCATGGTTCTTTACAGGGACAATGAAAACAGCTGTGTGTGTGTGTGTGTGTGTGTGTGTGTGTGTGTGTGTGTGTGTGTGTAAGAGAGAGAGAGAGAGAGAGAGAGAGAGAGAGAGAGAATGTATGAGATAGAGAGTGTATGTATGTGGAGAGGGTTCATGGCATCTCGTGGGTATGGAAGTTGAGGACAACAACTTTGGGGAGATAGTTTTTTACATAGGTTCCAAGGATTGAACTCAGGACAGCAGGCTTGCACTGCAGGCAACTTTTTCCACTGACCCATCTCACCAGCCCTGAAAAACAAAAAAAACAAAACAAAACAAAACAAAAAAACATCATTGTCAGGAACTAGGCATCACACAGGCCAGAAATGGAATATCTTCCTGATTAACAAGTGGGGCCATAGCTCAACCCATCCCAACTTGTGAACTAGTCTAGTTTTGTTATCTCTATAAAACAACAGAAAGCTATCTACCCTGATCAAGAAGTGTAAACAGCATTTTCCATATTCTCTCCCATCTTAAAAACAGCAAGTCTAAGTGAGTATCAGTATCCCATTCCACAGATGAACAACTGAGGCCTAGGGTCACAAAGCTCATTGCAAAGGATTAAAAACCTCTGTATGTTAATAAGCTATTGCTACCCAAAAACTTGCCCTCTCGTGAGCCATGACATCTCTATCTTCACAAAATGGCACAGTGAAGAGTGTTGGCCAACAGAGAGCTTCGAGGATACCTACTGGTGTCTGTGGCATGGCGAGGGTTAAGATGGTACAGTGAACAAGTGTGAGTCCTGAATGCAGGAGGCAGATGCCCCAAATTCACCATCGCTTCTTCTTAGCCGTGTGGCATGGAGCATGCTGCATGTGTATCATCCTTGGGCCTCATTTCATGACCTATTATTATTATCACAATCAATACTGTCAAACAGGTGAACCTACTTCCCTATTCTCGGGGCTCTAGGCAAATGTCAGCTATGATTACAGTCTGGTTCTTTTCAGTTGCAGTATTGACTTGCTCCTTGATCTTGGAACCTCTCTCCTGACATGTTAGCTCGCTCGTCTGTAAGCAATAGCTGCTGATCCAGCATTTTAGTAATACTCTCCAGCGACCATTTTCAACACGTAGTGACCTAGAAATCTTTCAGGATTCTGTGAAAATAGTTTTCTGGGCCCCAGGGATTATGACCAAGAACAGCTGGATGGAGCCTGGCAATAGTCAGTCTTTTGAAAGCCCCCATTGGATTTTGATGTAACTTGGGCTATGAACATTTCAGGAAATAAATAGATAGATAGATAGATAGATAGATAGATAGATAGATAGATAGATAGATAGATAGATAGATAGATAACTGCCATGGAAGCTCAGTAGACAAAGAACATGACATCTGTGGATAAAGAAATTGACTCACAGGACTTTCTCTGTCAGTAACACAGGCAGCACCAAGCTTGACTCCTGATATCTGTGCTCTGTTCCTTTGACCAGAAGACTGACTCAAAGAAACACAACAGACTACACCGGGCTTGAGTCTAGACTACACAGCGGAAGCTCCTGGCACCCCATGAGCATGCATGTGGGGTTAACTCATTTGTTTTTCTTCTTTCTCTTGCAGACACATTTGCCAGCAAAGTAGCAGCCACCCAGGACCAGTACGCAGATGCATCCATAGGCAATGTCACTGGAAGCAATGCTGTGAACGTCTTCCTGGGAATCGGCGTGGCCTGGTCTATTGCTGCCATCTACCATGCAGCCAACGGGGAACAGTTCAGAGTGTCACCTGGCACCCTAGCTTTCTCAGTCACGCTCTTCACCATTTTTGCATTCATCAACGTGGGGGTGCTGCTGTATCGGCGGAGGCCAGAAATAGGAGGTGAGCTGGGTGGGCCCCGGACTGCCAAGCTCCTCACATCCTGCCTGTTCGTGCTCCTGTGGCTATTGTACATTTTCTTCTCTTCCCTGGAGGCCTACTGCCACATAAAAGGCTTCTAAAGGAACGATCAGATATAGTAAATTTATATGTATACATATATATACATAAAAAATTATGTATAATGAACAGAGGAAACTGACATTTGTCATGTTCACTTAACCTGCTGATGGAATCCAGCTTCAAGAGCATACTCTGTACTAGGGCGGAAGTCAGAAACCACCATCTCCCATTCCCGGGGCATCATCGTGTTGAACAAGGCGTGGAGGCGGGGCCATCTTGCATCTCAGCCTAGAAGGGCTGGACTCTCTCCAAGTTCATAAACGGTTGAGGCTTTTATTTGTTCTTTCTTGTTTTGTTTTGTTCCCGATGGGGTCGGGGAGGTGGCGGTTGGCTTTTGATTTGGTTTGGTTTTACTTTGTTCCGTTTGGAGAGCCAGGATCCTACTTCTCTTTATGGGAAGCCGTGATCCACCCAACAGTGAATGGATGTGGGATCAATATGGAAGCCATTATGATTCTCTCCTCACCTCCTCCAAACACTTTACACATTACTTTGGATTAAGGAAGGAGCTGGGCATTGGATGAAGAAAGAAGCCACATCTTTACTATATTACCAAATTTTCTGCTTATCTCTGAGATGTGAACAGAGGTGATCTGCCTCAAGGAAGCAAAGCATGGGAACTGAAATGGAGCCAGGAAAAGCCATGATTCTAGATGTAGCTAAGGAAATGGTGCCTGGTACTCTTGTTCAACAGGCACAGGGATAACGTGCCTAGATTCCCAGGAACACACAGAACTCTTCATCCCTTAACCTCTTTAGCTCTGAACTGTGATTAGCAAGACCTTTATTCCTTCCAGCCCAGCTAATTCCCCAGGTATCCCATCCCAGACCTCCTCCTGCCCAACACCCAACCCCTGCAAGCAGGAATATTAACCCCATCCAAAAAAAAAAAAAAGAAAAGAAAAAAAAAAAAGAAAGAAAGAAATATATCATCATTTTGGTCATCACGTGTGTCCAGGCCCTGTGTTGCTGTTGCCTGAGATTTTTTCCATCCCTTTTATTTTCCATGGCCTGCACAATCCTGTTCCAGTCATGACTGAACATTTGCCCTCCTTCATATGCCTGTTTGGGAATGTTGTTGTGATCCCCATTACACAGTGCATGGACAAAAAAACAAATAAGACAAAGAGTATCTGTATATAGTAGAGTATAGCAAATACCGTTCTCCCATTCAGCGACGGTGATTGGACATTGAAGACGTAAGTGATTTTCTTCCCACCTGAGTTGTTACTTTTGAGTTGTTCCTGAGTTTGAATACCAGTAGGGGGAAAAAAAGAAAAGAAAAGAAAATGGCTTAATGTTCATGAATTTCCAAGAAGCAATAATTGTCCATGTGAGGAGAGATTAAAGTTATTGAGAGGACCGCAGGAAAACGACAGAGGTCTCCATGGGATTTTAGCCATCTAGAACATATCAGAGGCCTCCACGATTCACCCATCATTAATTCAGGCAGGCCAAAGAGAGAGGCTTGGGAGAAAAGTGGATCCTGTGGGTGTGCCTGGACTTTGAGAGCCACTTTTTCCACACTACCCCTCCCCCAAAGTATTTATTGCACATCTGCTCTGTCTGGCACAGACGGTGGATAGTGCGAGTTCCTTTTATTTTTCTATGTAGAAGGCTGGTTTGAGCCCTGCTTCATTCACCTTCTAGACCCTGACTTCATTAGCAACACCTGAGTGGAAAAAAAAAAAAAAAAAAAAAAAAAACAGGGTGACCAGTAGGCCTCTTAGAAGTCCCCTATGTATGATGCAAAGAGGAGATGAGTCAAAGGGACCTAGGCCTCCCAGGAGGATTGCACTGGGGATCTTTAACCCTTGGAAGGAAACAGCTCTTTCTGTACAAAAACACCAAAGAGCAAAGAAAAATCCAACATTCCAAAAGTAGTGATTCCACTAATGAGGGAAAATGGAATGGCTTTGCCCATCTCTCAGAGACTTCTCTGAGACCTCTGTGGCCCTTTGCATTGATTCAAAGATACTTAAGAAAATGTTGCTGAGACCTCCTTTCTCTTCTTCCACTGTGATCATAGCTGTCCATTATTTAATAAACATTTTAGTGACTGAGTGAATAGTTAGATACCTGTTACCCATTCAATAGGCCAGGTAATATACTACCTCCTGGTAGCTGAACAGTGACCAAGACAGCCCAGATTCCCACCCCCAGGGGATATGTAGTGGATGGGATTCCTATTCAGATTGTAAGAGTTGACCTAACCATACTGAAAGGGTTTTATCTTGCAAGAGAAAAATAATTATGACTTGTTTTTAACACAATCACATTAAAATTGCACAACAGAAGCAGTTGACCAAATGCTCATTTTTTTTCTTGAAAGAATGTAATGTTTAGCTTTGGAAAAGCACACTTTAGCCTTGGCCAACTGGTAGGTTTGTTCATCTTCCTACTTTAGACCAAGACGGGTAATCATGATGATGACCGGAACCTGTTTTTAATCTAGGTGGCAATGATACCTTTTTCCATAACAAGATACCACAGCCCACCAACAATGGTGACACTGGTGACCTCAGTGGTACATTCTAACTCATCTTGTTTTCATTTTTTTTAAACTTCATTTTAGATTTTAAAAGTGGAAAGCTAGCCTAAAACTACTAAGTAAATACAGCCCAAGGATATACATGATTAAAACATTAGAAAGGTTTTGCACTGTTTTGTTTGTTTGGTTTGTTTGCTTGTTTGTTTTACATTCCATCTTTGGAATGTCAATTATCCTGTAGTGGATTTTCACAGAGAACTTCCCAAGAAATTCTTGCTGTTGGTCAGCTTCAAGGTTCAAGTTTTTTTCGTTTGTTTGCCTGGTCAGTCTTCATGCTGTAGGGAAAATATGATTCTGGATGTTCAGGGTTGTTAATTATTATGTGTAAAATGATTTCATTTTATTGGTTTGAGTATTCTATTTTGTGTGTATTGTGCACAGCTGTAGGGGGACAGGCACTCCCAGTGCTGTTCCTTAAAATTGGTACACATTATTGACACGGAAGAAAAAAAATAATAAAGTTTCTAATTGTTTGTGATTTCATCACCAGTGGCACAGCATAGTCTGTTCTGAGGAATGCCTCCCCTCATGATCACCTACTCCATTCTCCATTGTTTGTTTTTATGTTCTGAAGAAATAAAGACCAAAAAGGTATCATTGTGCATGTGGTATCCTCATCTATGGGAAAGGAGACAACCAGAATTCAGGGGTGAGCAAATGTCAGCTCTTTGGTCATGCAGTGTTCTCATTTAAATGTCCCAAGAGTGGCACATGGAGTCTGAGTGTCTAGCTGTCCTGTGATGCTGTGATCAACATTGGGTGTGCCTTGTTTCCACTGCTTTCTCGCCTTTTAGTTTGATTCTATCTTCTTGCTTTCTACACCCAAGAACATGGACTCAAACTATGATTGGTCAGGCAACTTTCAGCACACAGCATGATATACAAAATCATGTAGCCCATCACAATGGTTATTGGAAGAACAGTTACTTCCCAAGGGACAAGCAGATTGCCCACTTAGTATTGTGTATTGTATTTCTTCTTGCTCCCAGGACAGCTTATGTGTTATGTTATTAATTTCCAGCTCTATGAATTGTATAAGTTACTGACTTTCCTATCTCGTACAATCAAAAGAGCACAGAAGAGGTGAAACCAGACATAGAATAGGAATTGTGGGAAAAGAATAGTGTCCTCTTACCATGGTACATTCTTGACAGACAGTAGGTGCATGAAAATGGCACTCTGTCCATCTATCATCTTAAAGATTCCCACAGAATCTTTCGTCACAGCCTCATGTGGGCATGTGTGGCACATTTTCAAGGGGGAAGAAAATAAGGTACAACTTGAATACTCTTCTTGAGTCAAAGAATCGATATGCCTCCTGAATATTGATCTTTAATTTCATATCAAATTGGTAGCCAGTGTTTACTGCTTGGACAAAGAGCAAAGTGAGTACTATAGTGGGGATCCTTGACTATTTAATAGACTTCAGCCAAATTCTCGAGTGCTTAGGAGCAAACGTTCACAATGATCCAGTGCTCCCAACCAGGAAGCTTTCAGAGAACCTTGCCTTCTATAGTATAAACGCACTAAGTTTTTGTGGCTGTTGCTTCTCAAATATAAGATGACAGCATAAACATGCTGTCTGAAACAAGCCTGAGGGATGGACAGGTAGCTCCTTGCATCTCACCAGCATCCTCTCCCCAAGAAGTGATCTCAGTACAAATAGAAATGCATTGTTCCCATCATCCTTTCCACACCGGGCCTTCCTCATTAGAAAGTCCATGTTTTCACACTTCCGGGCTTAAGCTCTCAAAAGAAAATGAGAGCGGCTAGTTTGCTCTCACATCTGACACCTTTGTCGAAGAAATTAGAGTCCCCCCCCACGCCCCCACCTCTTTTTCTAAAGCAACTCAGCTTCAAGAAGACTTCTTTCATTTTCCTTCTGAGCTGAAAAATGTGGAATCCATCTCTCGATTTTGATTTTCCTTTTCTGATCTTGGGAAACTATACCCAGAGCAAGTCGTGGCTGTACCTTCATGACCTTAAGAACGTGTAGCCATTTCACCATTGACAATGTATGTACGTCCGAACTTACAACTATAATCTAGCATGCTCTATAAGAATCATGCCTCTTGGACAAGGCATTCTAACCACTGGCAAAAACTAGAAAGTGTGACTATCAGGTTTGCAAATAAGTGGTGTGTCACAGAAAAGAGATGTGCGAAATCCACATTTATCTTCCTGAGGACATGTGTTCTTGTGAATAGATTCATTAATGTGTGTTCATGTCTCCCCACATATTTTATTTGATTTCTCTTGTAATGGATTGGGGATTTTGCTGTTCTTTTCAAACACTATTATTGCCATAGCCATTGTTTTCACACAGGCCCGCACATTGCAAAGGTTGGGTAGTCCTGATGGTACTGTATCGCCAGGGATATCGTGGAAAAGCAGCATAACTGAAATAGTTAGGTGTTTCATTTTTAATTCTTAACCAGGCCATGGATAACAATCTCCCAAAGCAGAGAATGTCCTTCCCACAGAAGGGCCAACCACTGAGAGGTAGAATTCCTAAGAGAGGCAGGGGATGCTTTTGCTGTCCAGTCCATAGGGAATGGTAACTCTCCAGCCTGCTGTGACATTACCTCAGCCTGCCAAGGTATCCAAACAGATGCACTTGGAGAATCCCCAGATTTTCAGTTTTGTCAAAGGTTCTCCATTTCCACTGCCTCAAGGGACATTTACACATCATGAGTTCTTTTTGATGTACTTACTTTTAGCGAAGAGCGTCACTTCAGAGTGCAGACTTTCCTTGCCACATTGTCCAACTTTCGTCCTTCTTCATTGGCCACTCTTAGTGCACTCAATAAACTTTGTGGCGCCCGCTGTTACTGCTCAGCAATAGGGGAAGACTCGTGCTACAAGGAATTGCTCAGGAATTTTTCTTCCAAGAGCGAACTTGTCATGGAAAATCAACTAGGATGACTTTTCACACAGACAGCAGATTTTAGAACAAAGTGTAGTATCTCCACAAATGCTTGGGGTATGTGGTACCCTAGAGTGACATGCTAATTCACTAATGTCTTTTGGGGTCATATTTATCATGCCCAGTGTCCATCTCCCAGCCTATTCTATCAATAAATACAGAGTGGGAAAGAACAGTAAAACATATGTCCCCAAACCCCATGAAGAGGTTTCTCTAAAGGTGCCATACATAAACACAGAAAAATCAATATGACTCTAAGAACCATTATGAGAGGCTTGAGTGTTTCACTGGTTACTGTGTTTCGGGTAGGCAATGTGTAGGAAAACTCACATTAATGACCAAATAGACCAAGAAAGAAATGACCAAATTTCAGGGTTACTGGATCTGCTTTCATAGTTCATGCACAGAGCCCACCCCTAATAATCTGTGTGCTACAAAGACAGGTATACTCTGCCAAATCTAAAAATGTGCCAGAGGCAGGGAAAGCTGATTATCGGGATGACTCTACAGCCCTCTCTACCGGCACTCCTTGCCAGTGAGTGTACCATGTGCAGAACTGCTTCTTAGACTCCCTTGCACACATGTAGCAGAGGAGATCAGTGATCCCAGGAAGAGATCTTTTCTCAAAGTGTGGTTGTTCATTTGCAATGTCCCACATCCATTGTGAAGATCATAATCCAGAGTTTTCTTTCCACACAAGAGAACTACCCCTATGTATTAAATGTATTAAATTAAACCAAATATGGAACCGCTTCAGAAAATATTTCACCAAAGAAATAAACTAGGTAGTGCTTTGGTGATATGAGTCATATGACCGTAATGGTTGCTTGTGTGAAAAAAAAAAATATGAGACCGTGAATCTTTCTCTACTTTGCTACATTCATTTTAGCAAACATTAGACTTGAAAAATATCCCAAAGAAAAATCTTAGTTTATTCAACTGTATTGCAATAATGCTCATAGAATCAAGTTGTATGATTAAGATAATGATGTGAATTAGCTACACTTTGACAAGATTATATTTTTTAAATGAAATAGTTTGGCACAAAGAACATGTGTTAAGTAGGATTTCATAATGTATTACCCTTATTTAAGATATTTGAAAGTCATTAGCCTTAAGTAAGAAAGATTCCCAGTCTCCTGAGACAACTGTATAATTTAAACTCATTCTCCTGTTTGACATGAAAATCAAAGCTGGGCATATATAGTTTTTTGCTTGGACAGCTAAAGAAAAGTATGCTTTTGGCATACTTTCCATGTCATTGAATTATTTTATGGAATACATTAGAGCTGTGCAGATGTCTCATAAAAATATTTTTCAAGAATTTCCTTCCATTTTTAAATATATAATGCTTTTAAATTACTCACCTTGGTAATGTAATACTTCCCCCCTTTTAAAAGAGGACTCCATTTTGATATTGTTACTAACATTTCAGGATTAATTATAATGTTGAATCGATATATGGGATGGGACATTGAACTTGAGTCTAGCCCCCATAACCACGTGGTCCAGGCAGCTCTACCAGTAGTTAAATGTTTCTGAAGGGCCTGCATTCTTGGGTAAAACTAATGTGAATGTTGCATTTAGTCTTTTTTCTACCAAAGGATTGCATTTTAACTGGTGCAAAACAAAGTTCGGAGTATTTGGATGACTAGCTGCGAGATTCTTTCTCTTGAAATTGGACATTGTTTCAACACTGGCTCTCCCCTCTCCTATTTCTCCCACACCATACAGATATGTACATTAAAAACAAAAATAACTTTCACATGTCCAGTAACCAGAACTGCATTCTACATAACTAGGGTTGCCCAGAAATTCAGGTCAACTTAGTTTCTTTCATATCATATCTCTGTCATGAATGGAAGAAAGTGCAAATAAGGAGTGTTATTCTTAAAGGTGTACATTCCAAGTTGTTCAAGAACTGTTCAGAATAAGAGGTATTCTTCTCGAAACAGATATAAAAATATTTTAAAAAAAAATAAGAAATTCATTTTTATGTCTTTTATTTAGCCAGCATTTCAGATAGGAAGCCTTTAGGGTTGATTTGGTTCTGTCTGCTTTTTTGAATGAATGTCAAAAACAGCTCTTGAAAAAAAAAAAACAAATTCTGGTCAAGGCCAAATTCTGGAAGTTAATAGGATGGGATTTTATATTTTCGCTGGAGAGATGGTACCAAGCAGGCAGGCAACCATGTATCAGTTAATACTTTCTAGAAATGTATTTTGGCATGATGGGAGATACAGAGGAGGGGGGTCTCACCCAATCTGTCCACAGATATTTTGTCACCCAGTCTGTGGATCCTTCACTAGCTCTGGCTGAGGTTAGACACCCTCAACAGAGCCAACTCCCTCCCCACAACCTTTAATCTGTTGATCGTCTTGTCGCTGCCATTTCTCCTCCGAAATCCGACTAGCCCGGCCAAAGAGTTGCCCATGAGACTTCTCAAGGGTCCTCCCAGGGCAAGGCATGGAGCTGAATGTGTGCAAAGCCCTTGGAAATCATTTACAGTTCTTATCATTAAGCCCTCAAAAAATGTTTGTCTTTGAAACTCCAGGAACAGAGTTCTGCTGTCATCAGTGTCTTATAGGAACTCTAATGGTCATGCCATTGGTCAAGTGAAAAGAAAGATTGCTTTGTTACTGCTTAGGATTCATTTCACCCTGCTTCAGAGCTTCCACTAATCAATATCAGCTTTTACAGCCAGTAGCATTCTGTCTTTCCCTCAAATTTAGAATCGTTTTATTTAAAAAAAAAAAAAAAAAAAAAAACCACTCAGAATTATTTTGGGTCTCTTTAAAGGCGTGACAAAATATTTAATAATTTTTCAAAACCAAAACAGAAGGAAGGAAGGGTCTGCAGAAGCTGCTGGGTTAGCGATGATGACAGGGTTTTTGTTGGGCTGTCTTGATGTTTTGCCCTTCTTGGTAACTTTATATTTACCCCATTCCCAGTGGAATGTTCTCCATACTCAGTCTATAAGGGGATACAGAAAGAGCATTGGTCTCCACTTTCTATCTTTTTAAATCCTCCCAGGGAAAGAGAACAGCTATTTCAGAGCATATAATGTAGGGGGCAGGGGAATGCCAAGTACTTCACTGGTTGAACCAGAAGCTTTGAACGAAAGCACACATCATTTTGACTGTCTCTAAATTAATACTGTGCTCACTAAACAGCTGACATAAAATGGGTGGAGCTCGACCAATATCAAATGGGTGATTACAGATTGACAAGGGACCAGATAGAAGTCAAGCCAGAGACACAGAAAATGAGCCAGTTTAACAAAGCCTCCATCCACGATCACTCACTGACTTCCCTCTCAGGTCAAACTTCAAAAAATAATACCCAGTCTAGCCACAGTCACTCAGTGACTTCCCACTCAGTTCAAACTTTGAAAAATAATAATAATTCAATCTAGGCAGTGGAGCAGTTTCAAAATCAGACTTTGTATCTTGGACACAAACTCATAAACTTCAAGCATTTGTTTTGATAAAATGTTATAGTAAGTATCACAAGGTAAGGTAAAGAATTAAAGGCGGATGATTTAAAACAATTAACACTGGCCCTGGATTTAATCAGATTCCAATTACAGCCTTCTAATTAAATTAACCTTTCATTTTGGTCTAAGGATATTTTATGAATGTGAGATTATTTAACAGGGTCATTCTAAAACTGATCAAAGATCTTCCCTTTAAGAAAAATAGAAATAATGATTTTCTTAATTTTCACATTCTGTCTTTCACCATGAAGATGAATGGGTTTGAACTCCACCAGCACATTCCAGAGTCTTCTATGAGCCAGTCACCATGTAGGACTGGTTAGTTAGCATTTCAAGTTGTGGAAAGCTTGTTCTTGGTGTCAATTACTTTGTCATTATTGAAGTTCCTTCTACTAACTACCTACATTGAACGTCCTTGACGTGGTGGCTTCTGGCTCCTCTCTGAGCTAAAACTGCGCTCCTCATCAATTGACAGCCTCTAGAGAAGAGGACCTTAGCTTCTCTCTGAGTACACAGTGCTCTCTCTCTTCACGTGAATGCTCAGTCATCATCAGAGAGGAGACTCAAAGGCTTTCTCTTCTGGAAAGGTAGATAGATCTATTTGTTTCAGAAAGTTATGAACCTTCAGATCTCTCCGGCTTTGAATCTTCCCATTGCTACAGGAGGGATGGATGATGTCCTTGTTTTCCAGAACACATCAAGCCCCTCTGTGGTCAGTAGCTTCCTGGTTCCTTCCTCTGGTAGGCATGGGCCAAAGATGCTTCACATTGCCAACCAGTTGTTCCTCCTTGTACTCAATTAACAGAACAAGTGCCCAGCCAGCTGAGCCACATGCATCTGGGAGGAACTTACCAATTTATTTGAAAATAATTACTTATACACTGCTGGGCTGAGGGTATGGGAAGTTTCCTCCATTTGAAGTAGCACCTAAAAGGTTGGAATGGATTTCAACTCATTGACCTTCTGAAGGCCAAATCCATTCTTCTTCTAAGGGTGACCTTTAAGTTTCCACAGTGTCTCACAGCAATTCCCCTTTCGTTTTGCATTCCTTAAGCTTCCCAGCAGATTGGAGAAAGAAAGAGATTGTCAGCACTGTTTTCTACTAAGCTATATGAAATTATAAACAAGCTGCCCAGCGGCCAGCAGCCCACCCCCTCCAAGTTTATTTAAAGGTACAAGTATTCTAGAGGAAAATGAAAAAAAGGGGATACCATTTGTTACAGATTCAATTGTCTGTTAAATACCCTCTTTGTTATGGAGAAATGACTACTGCAAAAGATTTCACAGAAAGACTTCTTAAATCATAACCATAGCGATTACCTGGACTGCCACAGCCACAATGCTTCCTTGGTGATCTGAAATGGCACATAAAACACAGAAAAAGCATGTAGACATTTTCACAAGGAAAGGAAGGGAAAAAAAATAATAACAGAGCTCTGCTTATGTAAACAAAGAATATTTCCGTGGAATGAATGTAAGCTTTCTCTTGAAGGAATCCCAATTGGAATGTCTTAAGAAATGACAAAACTGTTTCAACATCAGTGGGAGTAAAGAGTCCCAGCTTTATTAGTCCTGAGCCACAAAGCCAAATTTGTGAGGGGGAAGAGAGGGGTAACCAAACATGACTGACACATTGCAACAGATAAAATGGCTTGGTGAGCCTCAGCGTAGAGAGGAGACATTTAAATGGGTAATATTTTTGTTCCAAGTACAATCATTTCTGTGACTGCTGCTTGGGAATAAAAATATCCTTCCTTTTCTCATTATAGGTTTCCATCCAGAGCTGCCGTTCGGTTGCAGTAAATGCACCAGATTTTTAAATGGCAATGATTCTGTCACATCAAATTTGACCTCTATTTCACTTTTGATTAAGAAATAGTAAACTGCAAAAAAAAAAAAAATAGTGTTTCATCTTTGTAAAAATATGCACCATAGGCATTTTCTGCTGGTGACTGCCTTAAGCAATCCAAGTTGTGCTGTCAATCAAAGAGAAGTCTTTGCTTAAGGAAGAGAATCCCCTTCCCCCCAACAAACTCAGCCTTCCTTCCATTCCCACAAATGCCTGTCAATCTCCCTCAACCCCTGCCAGAGCCCCACCTCTTCAGCTGACCCAGGTCTTCCAGCCAAGCAAATGGCAATCTCTAATTCTGCCTGCTGACTGGCTTGTCCACCTTAACTTGTGCTCACCTGAAAGCCCAGAATGTCCCTTGAAACCTTCCCTCTCTTCAATCTTTTCCAGAAGCTCTTGGGATTAAGAAACTTTCACAGGGATTTCACTGAGAAATCAACAACTCATTTGTTTGTGTTCAGCCAAGAAACTGTGAACAAATTTAGTCACAGCGTTAATTACCCTGAAGTAATAAGGTGACTGTCACCTAAGTGGAGGAAGAGAACTGTAACATTATTACGAAAATAATATTATATGAAGAAAGACTGTAGACTTTTCTAGAAATGGACTTTCAGGGCATCATGCTTAATAACGTAGAAAATTATATAGGGAGGCCAGAGCATAGAACATGGGTTAGAAGGGTTAGAATTACATTTGATAGACATGTTTATTGTATATGTTGATATATTGTTGATATATTGATATATATATTGACTTTCTAAACCTAAAACGGTCTATAATTAAACCAACACCCGTGGAATCTAGCCCTTGCCACTTGAGCTCCTGGAGAGAAAATTCAGTATTGATCTCCCCATCCCACATGGAAAAGCTTTGATGTGAGAAAGCAATTAGGGTGACAAGAGACACACTATATAAAGATTATTTTAGAATAAGCAACCACAGCGATTCTTAAAAGTTTGGTCTGCAGCCAAGCCGCATCAGCAAGGACTAGGAAACCTGTGAAAAATGCAGATCAGCTGCTCCCACTTGAGACCCCCAGCCCTCTATAAATCAGAAATGCCAGGAGTAGGCGCCGCACTGCGCCTTTTAACTAGCTCTTTGAATCATTCTAATGCATGCTGCAGTTCAAAACCATCAATCCACACAGTGCTCTGCATGGCTAGGAATGATCAATGTCACCCCCTCTTTAACTCTGCTCCCCCAGAAAGAAGCTTAAAGGCTTAAATGACAGACTTCCTCTCAGCACAATAGTCTCAGACATGTGGGTTTAAAAGTCCATAATTCAGACTTGGAATTCAATTTGAAGGAAAACTAACTTCACAGTTGCTTCTTGTTTTTGTTTTTTCTTCTTTTCTTTTCTTTCTTTCTTTTTTTTTTTTTTGAATGGGACTCCAGGAATCCTCTCTTCCCTGAGTCTTTCTTTTAAAATATAACTGTGCATGCACTTTACCTGACCACCCTACAGTCCAGAAAACAACTAAGGGACCATTTCTCATAGTTGGTTGCCTGTGGTATCCTTAATGGGAAACTCTTGTAGTGGTCCTGCATCCTACTGAATGAATGTCTTCTGGTTTGAGGAGTGGAAGTCTACTGAGATACAGTGACTACTTGTTAGAGTTTGGGAAGCTGGTTCAAGATAAACCTCGGGGCTCATAGGGCTTGGAAACAACAGGCACCATAGGCATCACCCCTGGGGTCAACTTCGAAGGCTCTCTTGCTGGCATTAGAGTACTGAATATTCAGGTCACTTGGCAGATGAGAATGTCTTACAAAGCTAGGCTAAGATAGTGAGTTATCTGAGTATGTGTGGACATGTGTCTGTCTGTCCTCTAAAATCTAACCTGAAACTCTTCAGTACTTAAAATACCCGTGTGTGTTTGTCCTTGCTTTGAAGCCAGAAAAGCAATTCAAGAATCTGTGTGCCTCTACTGCTGCTGGTCAAAACTGAGCGCTGATTGTCCATTTGCGCTGGTGGGGGTGGGGTGATGCTTTCCCGTTGACACCCTCTCTCCTGTCCTATACCTCTCAAACAAACCTGACTACTTACAGCCCCAGTTCCAGAACAGCTCATTTGGTCTCAATCATCATCATCTCCACTTAGATATATTCTTTTACTCAAAATCAAAGCCTCTTTGAGAGTCACATCACTACAGCAGGCCATTGCCGTGATGGGATATAATATTTGCAGCTGAAGGCCTAAGTCAGATTCCATGCAATCGCCTCAAATATGTCACTAAGATCCAAAGCCTTGATATTTTTTTCTGACCTTTGAAAGTCACCTTGGAAGCCTCCACAGTGGAAACTTCCAAGGTGAAATTGCCACGCATCTCTCCTCGGTCCACAATCCACGCACTGTGTAATTTGCTCTGATCCCGAGGCCTTGAAATAAACCTGGATTTGAATCACAAAAGAGCAGGAAAACAGTTGGATAATGAAAGACCCTTATTGAATAGAACATCAAAAAGGCTCGGACGTGAGAAGGTAGCATATGATTGTTTTAAAACCATAAGCATATTTGCCTGTGAGTGCCATTCCCAGTGATAGTCACAGGTTAATGGAACAACACAAGTCTCCTCCCAAAAAGCCATATTAACCACCGCTGGCACAACTGTTACTGTAACCGGACTTCCCGTGGTTTATTTGTAGAGTACAAAGCGTACACCAATGAGACTTCCCGTTCATAGCTCTCTAAACAAGGGCCAGGAAAGGAAATGGCTATTGTACATAGGGACAGAACATGGTTCTACCACAGTATTCCATGGGGCAGGCAAGAGGGTTGAGATCTCCAGCTGGAAACTAATTCACAATTGTCCCATGCCTCTAGTGGCTGTTGGTGGCCATTCTTCACCACTGAACAAAGTTGGTGGATGATTTAAGGGTAAACTGAATTCATCCTGAGCCATTATAACAGGCAATCCCTATAGAAAAGGTTGGCATGTCCTCATGCCTGAAAGCTTCTCTAGAAAAGAGATGAGCACAAACAAGTCCCCCACCCCGACCCCACAGGCTAAAGGGTAAAGAGCAATGTGTACAGATGGACTCCCAGTGTAAGGGAGCCATCACAAATAATCCTCGCAGACAGACCAGGAGAAGGGAAAGACAGAATTAGAGGCAATCTTAGCGTGAGTGAGTGTACACAATCCTTACATTCCTCCAGCTCAACCTGGAGATGGCCCATGTCTAAGACTGTATTTTCAATAACTTCATCACACTTGGCATCTCCTGAATGGTGGTTTGGTGGTGATAATAGGGATGGAAGCTTAGCTGAATCTTTCAGCTTTGAACCTCTCAAGCCAACAAAGAAAATCTACAAAGATTGCCATTTTCAGCGCACAACACATACATAAAGGTGTGCACATCCTATGTCAGTAATTCTGTGGGGAAACACAATGTATAACCATCAGAAACTTTCCAGTGTATTCCTTCAGTGTTTTAGAGATAAAATTGGAGGGGGAAAGGAAAGGTAACATGCCCATGATTGCTAATTGTGTTAAAATTATGATCATCAGAAGTACTGTTAGAAATATTTGTGTAAAATACCTACAGCAATGGATCAATACTATTTGAATTTAACTGTCAATTTGTGCTCATTAAATATTTGTATATCTGTGGTGTTGTATGATCCTGAAATAGTGACCACATACCTGATAGGACTGGGAAAGAAAATGGCCTCCTTGAAATGTTAGAAGCAGAGAAAGTTACTTATTGTCTTCTGCCAAAGAGAATTGTTTAACGATCTGTAAAATGTAGATTAACTTCTTGTATTATGAATGTGATTGTAAGAAATGCTCACTCCATCACTTACCTTTTGAAAATGAATTTTTTTTGTGTGTTTCTCATGACCAAGGGAAATATTTTAAGCCGATGTAATACACAGAAGTCTTAGAAAAAGAAAGCTATATTTGAATCTGAAAATTCAGTGGCACATTTATCAGTCTTTTCCTCAAATTTGGACATCTCACTAGGTTGCATTTGGAGACCTTAAACACACCAACACTAATGACAGCTCTTGTCTCACAGAGAAAGCATTAAAACATTTCTCTTCAAGAACATTGAGTGGACAGGAATTACTGTCTGATTTTCTCACCCAACCACTCATTGACTCAGAGGTCTACCAGTGTTGCACAGAAAGTTAATTGACTGTGTACGCCAATTTAATCTGTGCAGTTAGCAAGAACTAGCCATTAAACTATATATTTAAATGTTTTGTAAATAAAATTTTGATTACTACAGTTTTGTTCAAACTTCTGTCTTTTAAAACAATTAGACTTGATTTGAACTTTTTAAATAATCTGTTCTATTAGATGTTGCGTTATTGACTGTGATTCAATGTACACTCAGCCATATTCCTGTGGGAAATATCAGTCCTATTGACTCTCTTGGTATGAGCCAGAAGCTCTTAGTTTCTCTAAGGACTTTAAGTATAAAGACAAAAAATTTAAAAAAAAATTAAAATGAAATGCTAGTGAAGAAATAAGAAGCCTATTGTATAAAATGTATTTTTAAAAAATCTTAAGATTCCTGTGATTTACACTGCCTGTTAATCTAGTCTCTTTGTGGAATAACCACAGCATATTCGTTAAAATGGAAACACCAAATATTTGTGATCTTTGTATAGCACCTTGTTATAATATGTGATTTCAAATGGTAAACATCTCTGTTGTGATGGCGTGAGCCCACAGAAGAATAAGTCCCTGCTGTTATGTAAAATCCAGCTCTCAGAATTGAGATTCCCTGCAGCTGCTCTATCACCAATAAACAAGAATTAATTGTGAAAAAAATACTTTTTAAGTTTATGATCACTGTGCATTTTGTTAATGAATTCAGAAAGTTTTATGTTTACCAGAAATTCTCTCAGCCAGTAAATACAACTGCTGATTTCAACCATTCAATCATTTCTGTGGTTTCTATAGTCTTGATCTAACTACCAGAAAAAAAAATTGGAAGATCGGTGCAAAGTATGTCCTAACAAAGATACAATAAATGACTTTTCCTGCATGCTGCCTGAGATATATTGTAATTTGAAATGTCTTATCAAAAAAAAGTATCTATTTCATAACCCAAACTGTAACTGGTAATATTTCTTATGTGTATAACTGAACGTATGTCAATATCAAAAGCAATGTCTGTCATACATGTATGTTATATGTGCTGTTTAATCGTGTTAAGCTGTAATTTGTGAGAATGTCATTGCCTGAACTATTGACTGTGTACAAATCATTGTCTTCACTGTTTTCCTAATCTCACATATTTCCTAACATTGAAATATAAATGTTTGTAAATGAGTCATTCATATTCTATCAACTTTCATGTACTTTTTTGTATGGCTCCGGTAACTAATATGAACAAAGGAAAATCAAAATATTCATTGTTGCAGGTCCAGGGACATTTTAGTTAATGGCCAAAATTTACTTATTCATTCAGTCAACAAACATCAGCTATGTACCTCCTGTGTCCTTTACAAAATATTGGAAAAATCCTTAATAGCCAGAGAAATCACCAATCTATGTCTTCTGCTGAGGATTTTTCATCCATCCCTAAGCCATGCTGTGAAGACCATGGACTTCAATCATTTTTATTTCTCCTATAACAAAGTCCAAAACTGTCTACAAAGGAGTCCTAGCTTAAGATGTAGTATATTTGATCTAGGAAGTATTAAGTCTCAAGGTCAAATTTGAAAGAAACAACAGTGAATTTTAGGGGTTTGCTCCTGACTTAGTAAGAGCTTGGTGTGTGTGTGTTGGGGGGGCACTTAAAAGATTCTCTGTTGAAAATTGTATCTACTGTCTGTTTTCAGATATAATCATACTGTTCTATGTGGCCCATAAACTGCAACATCAGTCCTCATGTCATAAACTAGTACCCTGAGGATGACTGAAGATGTTCATGACAGACTAGAGAAGTGTCTGTTGAAAGATAAATAAACACGTCTAGAAGACCATAGAAGGAGAAGGGTTATACCATGATGTTTTCTAAGTGATAGGTTTATTTACATATACCATAACTGCTTACTGCTTTTTAAATGTGCATATACATGCACATGCACACACACACACACACACACACACACACACACACACACACACACCAGACCTAAACCTCCCACAGCATTCACACAGTGATCGAAGGAGGTGCTCCCAATGGGTTTCATGGTAAGTTCTGGACATGAGAAAGATAAATGAGCTCCAAATTTATCAAAATCAGAAGGCAGGTGAAAAGCATACTCAAAAATTGAAGGCCTGGGGATATCCTTTAACTGAGAGATGGCTCAGTTGTTAAGAGTGGTGTCCTTACAGAGGACCTGAGTTCTATTCCCAGCACTACCAGGCAGTTCACAGCTATAGCTACCTAGAGCTCCAGGTCTGGGGTGTCCATTGGCCTCTTCTAGCCTCAAGAGTCTCTCTCTCTCTCTCTCTCTCTCTCTCTCTCTCTCTCTCTCTCTCTCTCACACACACACACACACACACACACACACACACACACACACAAACACTATAAAAATAAATCTTTAAAACCCCTAACTAAAATTCAAGTAGCTAATTAGAAGGAAAAGTGGGAGAGGCTGAAAAATGATTGAGGCTTGCACTTCTCCCCACGGTTCATGAACTGGCTCACTCACCTTTAATATTAACTAAACATAGAAGATGAGGTTAGAGCTAGCCACACAGCCACACTTATACAATGCAGAACAGTGCTCATCAACTCAGTGACTTCGTGACACCATCAGCCTACCTGTGTGATTTGCACCAATCTGAACCCCAGTGTCCTTGTTTGTAAAGCTACCAGTGTCGCCATAGTACTTGCTCTTTAGGGGCATGATAAGCATAAGCATACACAGGGCCTTACACAGTGCTTGATACAAGGCTTGATACTCAGCAAACGATGGTTGCCATTTACATCCTCTACAGTTATGGCATTGCTCTAATAACCACTCTTAGCCCCATTTCTTCATTCACTGGGTCAGTTAAGTAAGAGTCCCCCTCCCTTGAAAGCTGATCACTGTTATGTCCAGATCACAGGGACCCCCAAAAGACCACCACGGAGACCAAATCCCAGATGTAAAAGCAAAGAGCCTTTATTTCAAGCTTGGTCCCTCCGTCTGTCCAACACAGTGCTGAGAGCAGAGAGCCCTGAGCTCAGGTGGGTCAGAGTTTGTATCATACTACAGATTAGGGTGAAGGGATTTCCAGGGTCCAGGACCCTGACTGGTTGACAATTATCTAGGGGTATCTTGGTAAGAAGGGGAAACAGGTGTGTACTAGACTCAAAGACATCTGGCCACCTTATCTAATGGTTGGAATGTGTGGGATGTCAGATACTTCCTCACCCCTGGATGGATCCCTGGGTGGTATCAGCTTAAGACTTTTCCTGGATCTGGGTGTTGCCTTCCAGTAAGCCTGTCACAGAAGCTATGTCTAGGCCCCTAAGCCTGTCATGGCTGCTGTGTGGTCAAGCTGTTTGGGGATCCCTTCACAATCACATGCCCCATTCCAACTCACCCTACCTTACTTTCTATAATAACACTGTTGACTTCGTCCAGTGGAAATCACCTTAGACTTGAAATTCCTTCTGGGTAATTTTTACCCTCTGACCATCACCATAGACCTTGGCTTTAAGTCTCACTCCCCCTTTATTTTCTCAAAGTTGAGCTTTACCCTGCTGCAAAGTACTGCAACAATAGTGCTGTTCTTGAGTGTGTTAAGTCTTTTTCACTGCCTTGTCAAGTGTCTGAATAAATGTTTCTTTAACGCCAACACCATTCATCATTTTGAAAGTTGAAAAGAATCAAGAGGCTAAATTAGCTCTCTTCACTTCATTAGCTGCAACCAAAATTCCCTAACTATTTCTTAACAACCAGGCAATATACTTAGTATTTTATTTAGTTATATCATATCGCAGTCCTCACAAAATCTCTTTGGTGTGGGAACAATTCGCAGTCCTTTATACATGTGAGAACTTGAGCTTAGAGAATGTAAATATTTGCCCCAAATGCCAAACTTCCATAGTCACTAAGTGGCAAACCAAAATTCAGATTCAAATTTACTTGACTCTAAAGCTCAACCTTGGCAATCATCATTTTATTTTGCCTTTTGAAAATCAAAAGTTGAAAGTCTCTATTTATTTAGAGTAAGCTTTCAAGCTGACAGAAAAATCTCAATAAAATAATGCAGCAGCAAAACTATCATAAGCACATAGATGGATAGACATATGGATAGAATAGACCAGGTTAGATACAACCTTAACTTACATTTGTATCAGTCCAGAGAAACTCCATGTGGAATTGACACATATCTCCATAGTAACAATCATAAGACATAATTATTACCCTACTTTTTATGGTTTTTGAAGACTTTTATATCACCCACATGAAAGGAAGGAACACTGAATAAATTCTGTCTGCATCACTGAAGTCTCCGTGGAAACAGCTCACCAAGGTCACCTGCAGTAGTATCACACAACTACAGAGAACAGATATATTTATTCTTGTTTCTTTGGCCAGGGTTATCTGCAGGCATCTTATTTGGGAAAAAAATGTATATATTTATATATAATTATTCTAATTCCTTTCCTAAATTAACCAATGGCTATTTTATTTTCACAAATCAGGTCATAAGGTTATCCTCATAGGCAGTAGTAGTTACTTCATAGAAGGGATTCGTTACAAATCTGAAATGACCTTGGACATGACAGAAATTCTCTTTTACAAATGAATAGTTTGTTCTGAGGTTTCCTCATAACACTATCTGTGTTGAAGCATTAGTTTTATCATTTCTGAAGAGCTGATTCTTTAGGCATGCTTAGGAGGTGTATACACACACACACACCACCACCACCACCACCACCACCACCACCACCACCATACTTAGCTTTTAATAAGATTTAACTATAAAGTGGCAGTGAAACTTGATCCCTTTTTGAGGAATAATGGTGGCCCCACAGCAAAGACACAATTAGTGTGAGTCCACACTCAACCACTACTTGGCACCTTAGTCACATCCTTTTCAAGTGTTCTGCTTCCATATCTCAGGTACTGGCTGAAAATAGAACGCAATGAAATATGTTCAGAGTCTAAGTGATGAACCCCTACAGTGAAGACATCTAAGCAACCCAGGAATGCCCCATCTACCTGAGCCATCATAATGACCTTCATCACAAAATATCTGACATCAAAGGGAATTTTATTTTTTCCAGTAGCTATGGAAAATAATTAAGGAGACCACAAACACAAATGGCTTCCTTTATGATCATTTTTATTTATATATGTCACTAAAAAACCAGGTACAGCATGATAAGCATCCATCAACACAAACTAGAAAAATAAAATGAAAGGTCAAGTCTCCATCTAACAGCTGTAACCGTCTGACAGCACATAATTTTTTTTTCCTTTGTAAGTAAAAATAATGTGAACAACCTCTTTTGGTTACCATGAGAACAAGAGGACAAATAACCAAATGTGTTTCCTAGATGGGAAAACGCATGTGGCCATCTGTTTTAAACTCAAGCCAACAAATTCCAAGCATATGGAAGGCCCGATCCCAAAGAAACTAAGACTCAAAGATGCAAATGTTAAAAAAAAAAAAAAAGTTGTTATTAATTAACTCAAGAGTGTTCAAGTTTGGGGACAGCGTGATAAGAAATTAGGGGGAGAAATCTTGGTGTTTGCTTCTTCTACTGATTACAGAAAATCTGTCTTTTGTGATTGAGGCCACCATAAGTTTTCATTTTTTATACAATAGTGAGGACTCCCACTAAGCCTGAGTTTTGTAAATTCTCCTTTTTTTTTTTCCTGTGTATGTTGATTTACGCATATATGTGGATAGGTGTGAGCATGTGTATTTGCTTGTGTGTGCACATGTAGAGGTCAGAGGTCTATGTCAGGTGACTGCCTCAGTTGCTCTTCTGCTTACACCCTAGCCTCAACATTACAGACATGCTGGACCACACCCAGCCTCTCTGTGGGCACTGGGGATCTGAACTCAGTTGTTCATATTTCACAGCAAAGACTTCCACCACAGAGCCATCTCCTCAGCCCCTCAGAGTTCTGTAAATAAGAGAAAGTTTCACTCAAAATGCTGGCCTACATGAGTTTTGTTGACCAGTCTGAACACCCACATTTCTCTCAAGGCTCCTTCTCTGAGGCTTTTCAATTCACAACAAGAGCAAACAAGCAGCCAGGGCCATGTGTCAGAAGCTATTGGGACCAAACTCAGAGGTTAGTTCTATTTATCAAGAACCTGACATGGGTCAAGAATGAGTTTTAAAAATACATACATGTGCAATGGGTTCAAAAGAACAAAGACAATGCCAGCACCTTGAGAATTCAACAAAAAATAAAATAGAAAAACAAAAACAAAAAAAACATAGGTAAAATGTCAGTTTCCTTTAGGTCAACCGATCAGGGCACTTCATTCCACTTGACAAAGGTAAGCAGTAGTTGAGGAAAATGTCGCTTCATCCACAGGTGGCATGAAGGTTTCATCTGATAGATGACCCTTGAGAGATTGCTGTGCCTCAGTTTGTACTCAGTGAGGGGAGGCCTGAGTGTCTGCAGCACCTCTGGATTGCCTTTCCCTCAGCCCTGGGATCCTCCAGAGGATCACCCACTAGTAACAATTGAGAGCATGCATTCCCAAACCAGATTACTTGGGTTCAAATTTTGTCTCTGCTAAATTGTGCAACCACAAGCAAGCTATTTATTATCCTGATGCTTGTTTCCTCGGAATTAAAAAGGGGGGAATAAGGGCATCTTCCTTAGGGTCTTCTTATAAAGTTGAAGTGAGTTAACTAACATACCTAAACTCCTTAGAATGCTGACACACAGTGAGTGTCAGCAAAGGTCACACACTATCATCACAGCTCTGAAGACCGAGCTACGATTGGTTCTATTTGTTCATTATCCATAGAGAGCTATGACGTGACTGACTAGACTCTTATTGTATTGGAGACAATGCAGAAGAACTGAGAATAGCAAAAGCCACAGCAGGGAATATACAAAAGTATAATAAAACAGTGAGGTAGAAAAGAACAAGGAATTATTTTAATATAAACAAGAAAAGAAACAGAGTTGAGATGATAGGTTGGTAAGTATTATGCATAGTACACAAATATGAAGACACAAATTTGATGGTCAGAACCCACAAATTAAGCTATGTCTGCTGGTGTGCACTTGAAATCACAACTCTGGAGAAGCAAAGACAGGACAATTCCTGGGGCTCAGGGGCAAGCCAGCCTAGCCCAGTTAGTAACTCCCAAGTCCCATTGAGGGACCCTGTCTCAAAATGCAGAGGATGTCTCTTAAGGAATAGCACAGAAGATTCACCTCTGGCCTACACACACACACACACACACACACACACACACACACACACACACACACAAGAAAGCAAGCCAAAGTTCCCTGGTAACTTTTGCTATTATTGTGGTATTATAAACAGTAATAGCAATATAAAGACAGTCACTGCTAGATAGTGGACAGATACTCTCTTACTTCATACACAGGTATTCAAAAATTCAGTCCAGTAATATTATCTCCATGTTTCAAATTAAAAGACTGGAAGATAAAAGAGACCCCTTTAATGGTATGGCTAGTCAAGGATGAGCCAGCAAAAGGGCTAATCTGACCCCAGAGGCTGCTTATCTAACCATTTGGCTTACTCACACCTAAAGAGACTCAGTCCTAGAATAATCCAAGCATTGAAATGGACAGAAATAGGAACAGCCACAAGACATGACCCTGAATTATTTTGTTCTCCTATCCTAGACACCTGTTTGCTGCATTAATAGCATTGTGGAGATTGCTTAAGATCATGAGCCCAGGGTCTCACACATGCTCAATAAGCATTCCTTTACCCTTCCAGGGTGTCAGCAGCAGCAAAGTCCTTACTCTGCCAAAGTCTTAACAAATCTCTGCATATACTATTTTTACTATTGTGCCTAGGCAAAATATAGTATCCTGTCCCAGAAAACTGCATTACTGCAGAACCAAACTTCTGATGTATACAGAGTAGAAGTAATCCTTATATTATGGGTTTATCTCTTTATAGTCTCACATATCAAAAATACCTTAAATCAATTCTAACTTTCCCACCTTGGGGAGGGGATTGTGAAAAACAGAAATTAGGTTCTGGCCCACAAATGTTTGATATACTACATTCCAAAAGAACTAAATGTAATAAGAGCTTTTAAAGCTGAACTCTATAGTTTTATTAAATGCACATAAATCTCTTCCATAGTGAATCCAAGTATTTAGTTTCAGAAAAATCATATTATCCTCTCATAATTTATATGATCCTCTCATAATTCTCTCCATGCCTTTACTGTAATACACCAGAAGGTGAAGCAAAATGTTTACTTTGACTGAGAAATATCTGACTCATTATTTGAGGATGACAATTATACAGACGTCTTTGAAGGACCCCTGAAAAGGTTGCAGCGTTTCTTAGTCATTGAAGGAAACGTGTGTGCTGTCTTCCTCATTTTTACCATAATGACATTGTGGCCCTCTATCTACAGCAAGCAGGTTGTTGCTCAAAATTGGTAACCATTCATCCAGGCTGGCAAGGAGACAGATGATGACTTACACACCATATCAGACAATATCTTAGAAATAGCATGTTTAATTGACAAAGTGTTTGAAGCATAATTGCTTTGCATTAGTCACTGTACATGAGAATTCAGGACTGAATCTACTCAGAGCAGACACAGCACAGTGTGTGGAACGTTCGATGATCTTTTGTTCCAGTAATATGTAGAAACATTTAATGGACTATTATCTTTGCATAATCAATCAAATAGAATTAAATATTAGTAGGAGATTTTAGAAGCCACAGAAGACATGGTTTGTATCGTTTCCTCATCTGCTAGAATGTGGAATTCTTTATTGACTTTGGGTGGAGGTCATTAGTTTGACCAAATGGCTCACCCTGTTTATGCAGAATATGTTCAGAAAACAAAAGAAAAGCTTCAGCAGCCATATGCTTGACTTGAGGTTGGCTCTCAGGTTTTGGATAGATGGATGAATGGAAGATTTAAGTTCTAACCAGTTAACCAAATAATTTAAACTCTGGCCATACATTGATGGTACCTATAGATGTGTAATGTAAACACTTGTCTGAAGACCCCATCACAGGTAGATCTACTCAGTAATAATGTTTGCACGTGAAGATGAATGATGGAATTTAAGGATGGGTGTTTTTCCCGAATAGAATTGCCAGATTCTGAAAAGCAAAACCCAGGGTGTCCAGCTAAATTTGAGTTTCAGATAAATAAATCATTTTCAGTATGCCTCAAATATTACAAAGGACATATTTACACCAACAAAATTATTTCATATCCATTTCAATACCTGAAAGAAATGGGCAAGATCAATTATGAAAATGTGAGGGCTGGGGAGATGATTCAGACAGTAAAGTGCTTGTTCTACCACTGTGAGGACCTGAGTTCGGATTCACAGCACCCATGAAAAGCTGTAGGGGGTGGGGAGGGGTGCTGGATAGCTCAGCGGTTAAGAGCATTAGCTGCTTTTCCAGAAGTCCTGAGTTCAATTTCCAGCAACCACACGGTGGTTCATAACCATCTCTATAATGGGTCTGACACCCTCTTCTGGCATGCAGGTATGCATATGTAGTTGTACACACACACACATACACACACACTAAGAAAGACACACACTAAGAAACACACACTAAGGAACGCACATACTAAGAAACACACCCAAAGCGAAATCGAGAATAGAAAAAATATATCCAAGACACCAAATGTTTGGGAACTAACAATGGATCCTAGAGAGACTGAAGGATAGAATTAAAGTGAATTCCTAGTGTTTGGGAATCTGAAACAGCCCCACAGAGACTCACATTCCTGGTTTGTTTCCTATTCGGAAGGCTGTGGAGGTTTTCACAAATGTGTTGGGAAGGCAGAAGATTCCTAAACAGAGGCCTTTGAAGGTTACCGTCTCTGTGTCCCATCTCCTTTTTTTCCTGGTCTACCTTCATGTGAACAATCCTCTACCACAACTCCCACTGCCATAGCAGGCTTCCTCAAATTGATAGATTCTAATCCTCCAAAACCATGAGCCAAAATAGACCTCCCTCTTTTACTTATGTGAGTCATTTTGGTCACAGCATTGTGAAAGCAACTATTACAAGAAATTTTAGGACATCATGGTGGGGATGGCTTGATGGTGGCAGTGACTCTGTCCACAGCATCTAGAGCCTGAGGTAGAAGCTCAATCATCTCAGGCAGGGAGGAAGCAGGAAGACACAGGCCAGAAGCAAGACCAAGTTTACCCTTCAATGGCCCACCCCCATGGGTTACCACCTTCAGCGAGGCATCACTCCTAAAAGGTTCCAACGTCCTCCAAAGTAGTTCAACAAGCATGTGTTCAAAACACCAATCTGTGGGTGACATTTCTGACTAATTGTAAGATCGAATTCCAGAGAAATTGTGCAATCAAACAAAAAGCCTAGGCAGAAACAAATTAGCAGAGACTGTTTTTATGACATACTCTGGATTTTGATGGTCAGAAAACCATTGTTGAAATGAGGGCAAAGGTGGAAGGGGAATTTTCAAGTAAGCAATCATACTTTGTTCTGTCACCAAAGTTCAAACCTGAGTTGGCGTGGGCGGAGGTTTGAGGGCGGAGTCCTCTTCTAAGAAATAAAATTTATCCCAGAGTCTGGAGCAAGCAATTTCAAGAGAGTTTGGAAGTAACCTTAGTGTGATGAAGAGTCTTTGGGTAAAGGGTCAGACCCTTCATTGTGTCTTTATCCACTAGCAAAATGGCTCTGATACTGATAACTCTTCAGAGCAGCTCTGTTGACCAGTATTTACAACGTACTATTTGAGAAAAATATTCACAGAGATTAAGCCTTGAGCAAGACAAATGTTAGTCACTACTTGCTAGACAGATTTTTGCAAAATGGAAACAGCAAAGTGAAAGAGCTTGACATCAATGGACAATCAAAGAAAGATGATTTAAGGAGATGTGCCTTCTGTAGAAATCTATATCCTGGGTAGGGAAACATTAGAAAACTCGATAGAATGTATCCCATATATAATAGCAATAAAAAATACTGTAAAAAAATCTTGACAGAAATATGTAAAATATGTTTAATAGCCTTATGAATTCTATGAACAAGTAAGAAAAGTAGGCAAGAAGTTGCACACAGAGGAGTTACAAGAAATATGAAGAGGAACTGAACTGCTTTAAGATGCAGGAGAATGCATCCCAAATCCACAGTAAAGCCCACATGCTTACAGAAATGACTCAAGTTGGAAGTCAAACAGCATCAGATGTTGTTGAGACCATGAATAATGGGAACCCATTCTTTGCTGGTGAGTATAAAGTAGTTCAATCATTCTTGGTCATCTACCAAATTTATGCATCTCTTCCTCCCCACCAACTTCACTCCCAAATACACAACATGTGCTCAGATACACAATACGGCCCCAGATGCATGTGTACCAAGCCACACTTGAAAACAAAACCTCAGATGTGCAACTATAACATTGTTTAATTATCGTGTTACATGCTTAGCATGGAGATCTGACATAGAAATGAAAATTCATGAACTGTAACTATTCACAATTATTTGATGAATCTCACAAACAAGGAGGTAAGGAGCAAGAGTTGGAGGAAAATCCCACAGAAATAGCCTACCACCAGGAATACTGATAATGTTCTGTTTGTTTTCCTGGTAGAAGATATATGAGAATGTTCACTTTGTTGTTGCATGTTAGTTATTTTTTATCATTTTGCTATTTTCTATATGTGCTATCCATAAATAACAAGTTCTAAAAATTAAAGAGATGAGCACCTAATGGAAGATTTGCCTAAATTTAAAGCCTTTATTCTTGAGTAGGAAAATTCACTAAGGATGTCAAAGCTTAACTACTTTTGTCCATCCCGGCTGTCATAACAAAATACCTGATAATTTATAAACTATCAAAAATTATTACCCACAATTTGGAAGCTGGAAAATCTAAGCTCTCCGAGATCCAGATTTCGTGTCTAGCGAGGATTAAGAATTTACTCTCTGCTCGAAGAAAGCACTTTTGTTCTATTTTTACAGGAAGAGACAGGAAAGACATTCTCCTTCAATACTCCTTCAAGTTCTTTTATTAAAGGGTCAATTTCATGAGAGTGGAGGACTCCTGGCCTAAGCAGCCATCTCTCTCTTAACATCGCCTTGAACGCTGTTAAGTTGTAGATATGAAGTGTCCTCCAGAAGAGATGATCTCTGGGGGCTTTGGTCCCCTGCTGGTGATGTTATTTTAGGAGATTCTGAAAACCTGATGGAGCCTAGAGAGAAAAAGTAGGTCACCAAAAGAACATTTTTGAAGAACACATCTTGCTCCGCCCCTTTCTGCAATCACTTTGTTTACAACCCACCAGGAACTGAACCATAGTACTGCCGGTGTGATGTTCTACCCAAACACCTGGAGCTAAACCATGGACGAAGGCCTCTAAAACTGTAAGTCTCTCTAAATCCTTCCCTTAAGGTGTTTCTGTCAGGTATTTCAACAAAGTTTGCTGGACCAAAATAACTAGAACAAAGACTAAGTTCCAACATATGAAACTGGTGTGTGTACTAACATTCAGAGCACAGTATTAACTGATCCATAATCACAATCCCCATATAATCCCAATCAACAGTAGTTTAGGGTGAGAGGGTTACCCGCTTGGTTCAAGGGATGTAAAAAGTTACGAATAATGATAAGTAATAATCCAACTCTCCCCAGGTAGACAAGAAACATTTAGCAATTGCATAATAAAATTTGAAGATGAATGCTTTACTAATCAAAATCCTAAGTACGTAAGATGTATTGTAAAACTACAGTAATAGAGCTGGTTTAGGGTTAGTATGGCAATAAAAGAAATGATAGAATAAATTGAATGGAATCTAGAAATAGACTCAGATGTATATGGAAATTTGGTAGCATTTCTAGTTTAGTAATTATGGTATATTTATAGAATAGGATAAAGAAAAATGATCATTTCATGGCGTGCATTTGAAAAATGATGTATGTGTCTGGGAAAGCTACCAAATTTTTGTCTCACTCCATACAACAAACTATTTCCTGTAAATTAAAGATTTAAATGAAAGTAATTTAAAGCATTAGAAAGAAATGATAATCACCAAAAAATATTTTCTAAGATGCAATAAGTGGTTAGATCACACATGCATACAATTTTAAATTTATCTGGAAAATAATATAAGCCATATTGAATTTAAAAACTGGGAGAATACTTATGACATTTTCCTCACTATAAGTGGAAAGAATCACAGACAGGATCAGTCAAGTGATACAAATAGATGCAGACAAATATGGTACCCTATATCCACGTTTGAAGAGTCTGCACCTTTTCAAACTATGCAGTCTAGTAATCAGAAGTAGGTTCACACTTGGCTGCAGGAAACACAAATTCAAACTTTAAATCCCCACACAGAGAACGGGCCACACAAAATTCACAAAAAGGACTCCCACACAAACTGATGGGAGTTCGTTCATAGGAGTTCAGCTTACATCACATTTGAGTGCATAGCACTTTGGTGAAACCTTCCAAATTTTTAATACTTGGGGTCTTGATAATATTTACACTGCTTGGTGCTTGATTTTTTTTTCTCCAGAGTAAGTTTGTGTTTTCTTTTAATGGCTTATAAATCATCCTGGGTTTTGCCTGGTTATGGAACCTACTGTCATAAACAGATCACACCATGTTTCTTCAGCAAGACTAAGCCCCCCCCCACTCCAAAAAAAAGAATAAAGTCAATCTTAATAAAGATTGGAATATGTTACAGACACCTGAAATAACTTCCAAGATATGTTAAAAGATTCAGAGTTGTGTATACACTATGTGAGGGACTAGAGCTGAAAGGCAGTGGGTAAGTCCAGCCATGCTACCTTTTTTAAAAATTGATACTTGCCGCATCTATTTCTAATTAAACCAATAGCAGCAACAACAAAGCAGCCTGAATCAAAATCCTTTTTCCAGTGAATCTAGATGAGCCTTAACTTGTGGACACTTTTCTGGAAAGTAGAGCAGTGATTTATGGTATCACCTTGTTGCATCAGAGGTGAGCATGATGTTGCTGCGCCTTGTTTAGAATTTGATGCTCTGGAAAGGCTAGTTCTCAACCTGACGGAGAACATCCCCAAGGTAGTCTGATTTTCTTAGGGTAGTCTGAGGTTGGCTGAGCACTGAGCCACTCCACAGCTCTGTTTTGGGTTCATCTGTGAACTAGGCATTATCCATGCCTACCTTGATAAGCATAGGTTTATGTGTTAAAATAAAACCATGTTCATGAAAATGTGTCATCAACAGATGTCATTTATCACTTATATGATCCATGTGGGTCCCTGACACCCAATTTCCAAAGTCATTAGCTTAGTGTTGGACATTAGTAATGCCTCTTGCAGCAGTATTTTGCCTCCCTGTGCAAATATCACTTAGACAAGTACAACCCACTGCTCTCTTGTCCTATGACAAAGATGATCACCATTTGACCGTTTGAAACCTCAGATATAGCCCACGTGGAAGTGGTCCTTGTTTACCCCACACCCAGGGAACGCTTGTCCCAGCCTTTCAGAAAATGAAGTCAATAATTTGTCAGACGCTGTATATTCACTACTCATCTACCTCTCAGCTTCCAGGCAACAGGTACCAAAAATCTTCAGATTGGAAACGTAGTGATTCATGCATAACAGAACGCCCTGGAGAAAAGCCCGGCGACACATTAATACTGAAGTAAATTGAGGTGCAGTGGGCAGCTTCCTCCTCCTTCTCCTGCAGCTCTCATTTAGTGCAGATGCACCTTTCTATATCCTTGAACTCCGGCCAAAAAGCATCCTTCCAGAGGCCAGAGGCCTCCCAGGATTCTGCTGACTCAGCACTGCCCGTCCGGTCTTCGCGCCAGGGCTTTAGGTAGGTCAACTCTACAGGTCATTCTTTACGGCTAAACTTTCCTCCCCCAGATACATTCCCACTCCCCGTCGCCCTGTGCACGGTCTGAAATGCTGGCTCCACTCTGCTCGTCTTCTTGCCTCATTTGCCATTACACATATTAAAACGAAAGCTTTCCCCCAGTTCTTCCCTCAGGAGATGCCAGGGGTGATGGAGGCAGAGGTACAGCTCCGTGATGTTGCTGGCAGATTGAGAAGTTCCCTTCATTTTCTTCAGGGGCCTCGGCTTGGGCCAAACTGTAGCCTTTGGCTATACTGTGGAAAACATATCAAGATGAGACAGCCTGAGGCAGAGGTGGAGTTTGGGAGCCTTTGCATCAGATATGTGGACAGCAAAGAAAAACAGGAATTGAGAGCCTCAGCACCCATTTCAATGCTACGTGCACCTGCAACCCCAGCGGTGGGAGGCAGGGACAGGCAGATCCCAGGAGCTCGCTGGCCAGCCAGTCTAGCTGAATTGCTGGGTTCCACATGTCTCAAAAAAATGAGGAGTGAGAAAGAAGAGAACACCAATGTCAACCGGCATAAGAAATGCACACAATACACACGTTTTTGTGTATAAACCACATATATGTGCATATTCATGCATATACCACATGCGCACACACATACACACACACACACACACACACACACACACACACACATATATATATATATATATATATATATATATATATATATATATATAAAATTAAAAAAAACAGAGATGGGTGTGCTATACAGACTATGTGATTAAACCTGGACTATGAATTTACCATTATGAAGCAAAATGTCACAATGAACAAGCCGTTGTATGTGTGTGCATGTATGTACTGGTACACATACATGTGGATGCGTGTGCATGTGTGTATGTATGGGGGGGGGGCAAGAGGACACCCTCAAGTGTCATTTCTCAAGTGTATTCTGGGTCTCTCATTGCCCTTACTAGCTGGCCAGCAAACCCTGGTGACTTGTGGCTCCCATACATGTGCATTCACAAAAGAAATGAAAATCAAATATATTCATGTTTTTTTTTATTTGTGATTGTTACTCAAGATAATAGATGCCAGTCAACCCAGCTTTATACACAGATGAAAAAGGGACCATGTCTCAAAAAAATTTGATGGAGATGAAAATGGTGTGTGTGGAGGGGTGCTAGATGACTCCGTGGCAGCCATATTGAAAAGAGACGGAAGAGGAATGTTTTGAGAGTTTGAGAGTTTTAACAGAATTATTTATAAGGGTAGGAAAAAACTGTATCACTGTTTCTGAATTATACTATTTTACTGTCTGTGCGAATAATTTATATATATATATATTATATTTAATATATAATATATATAATAATAATATATTTCTGACATTCATTGCATACTCAAAAGTTTACATGGTATAGTTGAACAAACCTCTGTGTGTCTGTGATACTTCCCAATGGGAAAACCAGAGACCTTGTTTGGAGTCCCCTCCTCCATAGGCGTGTGGGCTAGCCAAGCATCCCATGTATTCATACCACTGAGAAAACGGAAGCCCTAAACATGGTATTGCAGCATGAGCGCTGGAAATGGCAGTGGCAGCCATCAGACTGGAAGCAGATTGCTGCTTAGATCCACGTTCAGAAAGGAGGAAGCCATTCGGAAACTCAGAGAAGCTGACGCCAGAAAAGGAGGAAGCACTGTGGGAAGAGGAAGAAATGAAATCGGTGAATTATCAAACTCCGTGGGATGGTGGGAGACACCAGGAAAGTCAGATTAGTTTTCCTGAAATGACTCTGTTCTATCTGTCTACTGCTCAAATTAAGAAGGGCATGGAGCCAAGGACAGGGCAGTGGGGGAGGAGAATGACTGTGAACAGAGCAGGCGACACAAAGGGATGAGAGAGTCCACATGAGACCCATTCCTTTACGCTAACCTGAAAAGAAGTTAGCAAAATATTTAAAAGTAAGATGACGTGGACAAGTGTGATTTGGTGACAACTCTTATGTGAACTAATTCATCCTTGACTCCATAAAGTGTCATCAGGGACACCTATCATACAATTACACATTTAGAAGCAGGATAGACACACACACACACACACACACAGATACATACACACACATACACATACAGACACATACACACACACACACACACACACACACACAAACACATCACACACATATACACACACACAGACATACACACACATACACATACACACACACATCACACACATACACACACACACAGACATACACACACACACATACACACATATACCCATACACACAAACACACACATACACACACACACACACACACACACACACACACACACACACTCTCTCTCTTCTGAACACAGCAATGATGCCACCAAATCACGTGACCCAGAAAAACCAATCAGAGAGAGTGCAGAAAAATAGTTCTCCTGGGGCCGCAGAGTAGGAATAACAAAGGCCAGTGCTGGAACAGCCTGGAGTTCTGGTCACAGGGAGGCAGCTTATCTGCGCTGCAAGACAATAAAGCTAACTCTCAGAGAGACAAAGTCAAGAAATGTAATGGGACTGTTCTGCTTTAAGTCCTTTGTTCTGGCTCTTCCTGAAACAGGCCTTCCTGCTGCTTCTATTCATACGCTAAACTCTCTAATTTCCCTATTTAAATGCAAAACAATAGTCTTGTCATTATATTGAGGTTTCCCAATCCAAAGGAAAATGACAGAAATAATCCCAGTCACCATTCAAGAATGAAAACGTTAAACCTGAAAATTGCGAGGAGAAAGACTGAATCCATGATTGTCCAGTTGAAGCAAACTTTATTAAATCCTGACCAGGAAGATGGACCCTGGCCAGATCTATATCCTGGATTCCCAGAGAAATGGTGCGGAATTAGGTCAGTCAGTAGTCTACAAAGGCCAAACCCACAAGGCTACTTATTTTATGCCTTCATCCAATAGGGGTAAAGCATACATCCTGATGCACTTCCTGCCTACATATCTCTTGCCTTCATGTGATCAAATACATCCTGTGTAGTTGGGGCAACCAACCTTGTTAATTGAAGTGAAAACAAGTGACTTGTTATCTTATGAGAGCAATAACCCCCCAACATTCCAGAAAGTTTTTTTTCCTTGGGCAAGTGGGGCTTACAGGTTAACTTTAACCCTTACAGAACACACACACACACACACACACACACACACACACACACACACACACACACACACACAGAGACAGAGACAGAAAGAGAGAGAGACAGAGACAGAGACAGAGAGAGAGAGAGGGAGAGAGGGGGAGAGAGAGAGAGAGAGAGAGAGAGAGAGAGAGAGAGAGAGAGAAGAGAGAATTCATTATTTAATTAAAGGACTCTGTTGTTACTGTTGCTACTGTTTTTCATCATTCTGGTTTGAATGTGTAATGTCTTCCCCCAGTAGGCTCATGAATCTGAATACTTGGTCCCCAGATGCTGATGTTGTTTGGGGAGGTGTGGATCCTTGAAGAGACAGGGCCTAGGCAGCTGCTGTAATAAACTTGAGCTCTCTGCTTTCTGCCAGCTACAGCAGTGTGATCACCTACCATGAGTTTCCACCACCACAGGTGCAGATCCACCCACCTGCAAGCCAAGCATCAAACAAACCTTCCTTTCCTTCACTTGCTTCTGCGGGGTATTCTGTTTTAATGCTGAGAGAGCAATGATACATTTACCAACCATCCATTGCAAATACATTTTCACAGGAGATTTACCACTAATGCCAAACCTACTCTACCCAGTTGTGTGAGCTTGAACCATCTTTTAACTATTTCTGGTTATCAGTGTTTATAACCTCCCAAATAAGGACTTGAGACATCAAGATTCAGTCAACTTGTTCCAGCAGGTAAAAGATTGTAAGTGCCTGGTAGAAAGTTTGAACAGCAGTAACATAGGCCTCAGAACTCCATAATTCAATAATATTCTTTTATTTGATTTTTCTTCTTGTACAGTACCATTTGAAATTTTAAGATAGTTAGGGTTCTCTAGAGTAACAGAACTTTTAGAATGAAACTCTCTATGTGTACAGAAAGGGGATTTATTAGAATGACTTAAGGCTGTGCTCCAGCTAATCCAACAATGGCTGACTATGAATGAGAAGTCCAAGCATCCAGTAGTTGCTCAGTCCGTGAGGCTGGATATCTCAATTGGTCTTGAGCTCATTATTCTTCTTGTTTGATGGATGAGGGTCCCTACTTTAAGACCCTCTGCTGATCTAAGTGCTATTGATGGCTAGCCTCCCACCAGCCCATATGACCTCCACTCACTCCTCATCTCAGTCTCATAATAGCCTGTCTGTGGGTTTCCTTTTGATGCATTTCTAACTTTGATTTTATTTCCTTTTAGCCAGGGAGTGGAGGAATGGCAGACTGTATGGGCTTGCTTCCCTTCTGGGAATTCTAGGAACCTGAGAAGGATTATCTCAATGAGGGACTCTTCAGAATAAAAGACCTCCCTGTGGAGAGATAAGTAAAGCCATTTATGGGGTCTGTGGCTCTTGCTCTTCTTTACAATATATTCCTTGAGGAAAATGATTTCAATCCATTCATCTTGGAATTAATGGATGCTGCGATGTTCCCTGTAGGACCCAAGAAGAGTGGCCTCTAACACAGACAGACAAGGCTTCCTCCCTGTGCCCTTATGACAGGGGTTTATTGATCACACAAGTGGTTTCATTAATGTTCTACCCCTTCAACAATATTTACAGTTTCCCCCAGACCGGTGTCTTGTCAACATGGTTTCTTACCCAGGAAGTCTGTATACACATGAAGTCTGTCCGTGGGAGTAGGAGACGGTGGGAACAGGTGAGGAAGATGAAAGCTCCTTCTGTCATGGAGCATCCAGTCACAGTCCTCCCCAGGGAGCCACAATGAGAAGGCACATTTCTACACCTTTCTTAACCTAAAGTAGCCTCTTGCTGCTCGTCTCCAGGGATCAGCTCTGAGGAAATACTGATGCACTATGATGGTATCCTGTCACTCTAATTTCATCCTTTGCCCTCGTCTTTACCCTTGGAGATCTGAGCCTTTGCAGAGTGGGACTGCAGGCAAAATGTCCAAAGATTATTACATGGCCAGAGGCAGCCTCAATGTCGGCAGCCAGCAGTGAAGACGGTCTCCCAAGAACAGTGGTTAGGCTCACGGGGTTGTGTGACATATGGCAAATAAAAAAGCAGTCTGAGTCTTTGTTCTAGTTACAGTAGGGCTATGGGTAAAAACTTGGTTTTTTAGCAGCTATGCTTGAGACTGTGGGCTCATGGTGGTCCTATTGCAACAAGATATGAGCCAGATCTCAACAAATGACATAAATGCACCAGTTCTAGACCAGGCTGGCTTAGTAGGAATCATCCAAGTAGTATAAAGTATTACATGAGTCTTTTCATGTATACATATTTTTTAATTTTATATTAGCCCTCTTGATGTCATAATACTTTCATGAAGTTGATGTTACCATTTGAAAGATTGGGAATTTCAGATTTAGCTTCTGGGAAAGGTTGGGTAACATGCTCAAAGTCACTAAATAACAGTCAAGATTCAAACTTGAGGTTCTAGAGTCAGATGCTATTCTTCTACTGTGCCTCCTATCACAGTTACACCCTCACCCTTACATGCCTAACACCAGAGTTCAGTTGCTATGGATATCACTCTATATAAATAAAATACTGATTGGCCAGTAGCCAGGCAGGAAGTATAGGCAGGACAAGAAGAGAACAGAATTCTGGGAAGTAGAAGGCTGAGACAGAGAGACACTGCCAGTCACCACCATGACAAGCAAGATGTAAGGTACCAGTAAGCCATGAGCCATGTGGCAACTTATAGACTAATAGAAATGGGTTAATTTAAGATATAAGAACTAGATAATAAGAAGCCTGCTGCGGCAATATAGTTTGCAAGCAATATAAGTCTCTGTGTGTTTACTTGGTTGGGTCTGACTGGCGGGTGAGCGAGATTTGTCCTGACCGTGGGCCAGGCAGGACTGAAGAAAACTCCAGCTACAAATGGTGCCTAACTAGATGGCTAGAAGCCTGAGCCATTAGGCCAAACAGTTTAAATAATATAAGAGCCTGCATGTTTATTTTGTAAGTGGGCTGCGGGACTGCTGGAGCTTGGTGGGAGCTGGAGACAAACTCTCCAGATACATTCAGTAGTCAATAGTTCAGCTTTATAGGCTAACTGAAAATGAAATGGGAGAAGGGGGGCTCATAGGGACAGTAGGAAGAAATGGATGGTAGAAGGAGAGGGGACAAAAATCAGCATGATAGTCCTCTTTGAACTTTGGGTATGGACTGAGTCTCATTGACTAGCACAGAGAAATCATAGTATTAATAAACTAGGCCTGGGATTTTACAGAACAACAACAACAAAAAAAATCATGCTGCACTCAAATGATAAGATGGTGCAAATACCCGAAGGTTATCAGAATATGTCTAAGACTCTGGAGAGTGTCTGTAAAATGACAGGCATTGAGAAGTTCAGGCCAGGAAAACAAGGGATACCTCTTCTCCAGAGCTGATCCACTCCACACACAAGACAAAGAGAAGCAAGGGTCCAGAACGCAGTCTCTATCCTAAGGTGACAGGAAGATACAAGCCTCCAGGGGAAAGGGAACAGTGTTTGATGCTGCCAGCTTCTTCTAGCAACCTACTATACCACTTGGTTAACTCTCTGACTGCTCCAGCATCTAGAAAGAACTGGAGGGAGCAGCCGAGTTCAGTGAACCCACTCCTGCTCTGTGTGGTGTGCTTTAGTATATGATGTCAGCATTCATTAAAAACCCCACAAGGAGACCAAAGTGGACAAAGGACTCATTTAAGCTGTCATCCATTTTGACCTCTTTGTATGGTTTCTTTTCTTAAAGACGTCACAGCAGGCTGTATCTCAGGGGGAAGATAGGTGTTCTTGTTATAGTTATATTGTAAGACATATTATATTTATAAGACAACAGACTCATGGAGTTACATACCCACTTCATAGTCTTTGTCTGGGATGCAGTGGTCTCTATTCTATGAACTGCAGGTTGTAAGAAGCGGGACTTGTGGGATGACTCTGAAAGTGTGGCATTTATATGTAACCAAAGAACTTCACAAAGGACCACCAAAATTCCAAAGGCCACTTAGGTGTTATCAAATTCCACTAGAGAGGTGCTGCCTCATATTGAGAACCTCAAGATTATAATCATTTCTCCTCTGTTCTCTGAGGTGCTTTCACAAAGAGGACAACACTGTACCCTAGACTTCTGTCTTCATTCCCTGTTCTGATCATATGAACAAGATTATGGGTTAAATTATATCCCCTCAAAAGAATAAGATTAAGTTTTCAACTTCTGAATCATAGATTATGAAAAGATAATAATTAAGGAAGTACACAAATTGAAATATGTCATCAGAATGAACCTTAATCCATAATGATCAATAGCCCTTTAGAAATGGGAGATCTGCACAAAGAAAAATGCATATACACAAGGAGGTGATGTGAAGACATTTGGAGAGAGCCAGGCATGGTAGCAAAGCCTTTACTCCCGGCACTCTGGAAGGTAGGCAGATGTCAATAAGTATGAGGCTAACTTGGTCTAGCGCTTTCAGGCCCAACCAGAGATGCATAGTGAGACCCCACATGAATCAAACAGGTCTGGAGAGATGACTCAGTGGTTGAGAATACTTGGTACTCTTTCAGAGGACCCAGGTTAGATTGCCAGTATCCACATAGTGGTTCACAACATCTGCAACTCCACTTTCAGAGGACCCTGTGCCCTGTTTTGACCTTCATGGGTACCAAGCATGCAAATGGTGTATATAACAACATGCAGGCAAAACAGTAACGGAAAATAAATGAATAAATCTAGAAGCAAACAATGCCATGTGAAAATTAAAGATGGGGTGATGTGTCTGGAAACCAAGGGCTGCCTAAGGTTCCAGAAAGCAAACAAGGGTATCAAAGGCATTTTTTGGGAGCATGAGCATGCTGACACACTGGTTCCCAACTTCTGGCTTCCAGATCAATGTAACAATCAAGCTCTGTTGTCTGAGACACTCAGTCTGCAGAGCTTTGTTATGGAAGGTCGCTGACATTGTTGATTTTGTGCCATGCACTTCCTGAACTCACCCTGGGTACCTGGAGTCAATAGCAAAGTTTATTCTAGCTGTGAAGACTCCAAAGAGAGCTCTATCTTTGCATTTGCATCTTACTTCTGTCAAGCTTGTTTGGCCTCCTGGCTTAGATTCCTGATGCCCCCACCCACACCACACTGTTTCTAACAAAGCACAGTTGCTACTGATATAGCCAGACCTGACACTGTTCAATGGATGTATTGTTCTTAGTACAGCATACAGTTAATAGGGGAACATAGTCCACCATATTGACCTTGTAGCTCATAAACTCACATGGACATCAAAGTCATTTAGATTGTTATGCTCCAACCCTGGAGTTTCTGATTCAGTAGATCTGGGGGAACAGCCCACAAATCCCCAGATGTGCTGGTTGGGAACCACACTCTGAGAACCATGCTTGGTGATATGGAAGACAGCCATTTGAACACTATCATGTTAAAAGGAAAGAAAATTCAGACTTCAGAGCTACTTACTATAGAGACTCTACTCTGAATGTTTAAATAGTGACTACCCATATTGAAGGCATGAAGACAGCTTATGAAAACAACAAGATATTATCTGGACATTTAAAATACAAAGGGAAACATTTCCTTTTGCATCATGTGAGCCAACCTCTGGATAAATGGAGAGTCATTCAGCCACTCACCCACCAAACTTTATGGTTCACAAGTCTGAGGTCCAACATTTTGTTGTTCCAGTCTTCTATACAGGTTTAATGATTGGTCTGTAAAGCCTGCTTCCTGAGAGCATCATGAAGTTATCCTAGGAAGTTCTGCTTCAGTGTGAACACCCTGAGAAGGTGTTCCATCAGCTAAAAGCAGGAAGCACAATGACCACAAATTCACCCTTGGACGTCAACAAACTTAGTTTCAATTCCTATTCCGCAGTATGTCTATAAGCCCTGCAGCCTAGTCAGTCCTCCTATTTGGGTCAGGGTTCTAGCTTTCTGAAGTTGTTATAAGAACATTGCAAACTAATCTAGTTATTGGCATCTACTTGCACTGAAGTGGGTTCCTCCCTGTATAAACATCTCAGCAAGAATTCAGAGAAGTATTCAGTTAGGAAGTATAGAAAAGGCCACTGGAATCTGGAGAACGGTGTTTGGGACCATGACTTGGAGCACTGCCTCAAGGTAGCATGGTATATGAGGAGCTTAGAGAAAGAGGATACCCAAAGAAGGCAAATGATAAGAGAACAGAAAATAAGGGGCTACTGAACATGAGCCACTTGTGTGGAGAGCACTCCCGTGAAGGGATTAAGCCAAATTGTTTTGTTGCTTACGTGTTTATGCTTTTACTCTGGAACTGAAGAGTCATCATTGTCAAATGAATCTAACGGAAAGTGTTCTTGCATTTTGGTCCCCTCTAAATAACGTTTAGTAGAGTTAAGTGTAAAGGAACACAGAACAGATGGCTGATATTGCCGTTCAAACACAAAGGAGCCAAGAAGCAAATGGAAAAGGCAATTAGCACAAATATTTTCGAAGTGAGCTGGACTTCAAGCACTTCAAATGGTGTTTGAAAGGCAGAATTTTGGTACTCCAGACCCCAAGGCTTCTTCCTCTTCTGCTTGATTATCTCTTTGACTCACCTCCTTCTGCTTTCTCAAGAGCTGTGGTGGCTTGAATGATCATGGCCTCCATAGGCTCATATTTTTGAATGCTTGATCCCGATCTGTTGGAATTGTTTGGGAAGGTTTAAACGTGTGGCCTTATTGAAGGAGGTGTGCCAAGAGGGTGGGATTTGGGGTTTCACAAGCCCATACCATGTCCACTTAGCTCCCTCCCTCCCTCCCTCTCTCTCTCTGCCCCATACTTGTGGATAAGACGTGAGGGCTCAGATATTGCTCCAACGCCATGCCTGCCTACCTGTTCCCACGCTTCTCACCATGATGGTCGAGGACTCATTCTCTGAAACTGCAACCCTCATTAAACACTCTCTTCTGTGATTTTCCTTGGCGGTGGTGTTTTGTCATGGCAACAGAAAAGTAACTAAGGGATGCTGGTGACAAGCACAGAAGACTTGGTTTTATTATGGGCATATACTTAACTCACACTATACGATACATTCTACAGTAAAACGGCACTACAACTTCTCTGCTTTTGAAAGTGGTCTTCAGGCCCAGTTATGTTTTCTTCCACTGAACATCACAAGGACAACAGGTCAAGATTAATGAGTATCTGCCTTTGAGATTCATAATGGCTGTATTCATGCTTTCATTGGCAGATATACACAGAGCCATCACAGTAAGTGCTGGGTGAACAAATGAAAATGCAGACAGTCACAGACACAAAAATGAGAGGCAAGACTTCAAAGGCCAGGGAAACAAACAGATGAATAAAAAGACAGTGGCTCCCCATTTGTGGTTACATAAAGAGTCATGGGAGTTTAACAAACAGTCGTAAAGAGCAGGGAAGGTGAAATGTTAGCACCCAATTGCCTGATCTTATCTAACCACTCACTGATTTTCTTCTCCTGGCAACTCTTTTGTACCTTGGTCATGTTACCTATAGCTACAGAGTGGAGTCTCCTATTAACAGTGCCTTTTGTACTTTGTTAATAAAATGTTAACATTGAAAGACTCAATGCATAGGTCAGTCGATAGAGCATTTATGTAGCAGGGGGGACGTTCCTGGATCAGTCCTCAACACCACAAGAGTGGGGGCATATGCCTGTGATTGCAGCATGCGGAACGTAGAAATATAAGGATCAGAAGGTCATTGTCATCTTCGGTTATGTAGCAAGTGTAGGCCAGTCTTGGCTACAAGTGTCACTGTCTCAGAGAGAGAGAGAGAGAGAGAGAGAGATCTTAAACAGACATTTCCAGAAAAAAGGCACATGGAGAGATGTATGAAAAAAAGTTCAGTGCAAATAATCACGAAAAATGCAATATAAAAAGAAGCCATGAATGTCAAGAGTGTCAGTCTCTGGACTGGTTGTCTCCAGGTTCTTGGTGTCTTCTTACTCAAGGAACCAGAAATGATGTCCAAGAAGGAAAGCAGCAAGAAACCACCCCAAGAGCAAAGCCAAAGCACGCCTTCTGAACACTCTGCCAAGACATGCAGTGGTCACCTGAGTGAGAACATATTCAAAGGCTCAGGCATTGCTTAGGGCTTCCCTTGGAGGTACGGGGGAAGAAAGGTCTGATAATTAAAGGGGATAATTTGCGCATTTCTAGATTTTTTTATTACTTTGGCCTGGTTTGTTATTTTTGAGTCAGGGTCTTTCTGTGTATCCCTGACTGCCCTGGAATTTGATATACAGACCAGGCTGGCTGGAACTACACAGATCTGTTCGCCTATGCCTCTGCCTCCCCAGTGCTTGGATTAAAGGTATAAGCTGCCATGTCCAGCTGCTCCTCTATTTGGATGAACAATTCAACTCATGTAACCTTTTCTCTAACGTGTATGTCCCTTCCTAAGATACAACTAATTTTAATCAAAAATATACCCAATCATGCATAGGTGTAAGATGGTAATATAGATTTCGCCATAAAACTGCACTCAAAGGGCACATTTCACCTTTTTGCAAATGTACAAAAAACATTCATGACCAGATTGGCCACCTATTATACATACCTAGATATTTTCTGGGATATATTTGAATAGAATGTTACCCAAAATATGGAAGTTATGATGGTTGTGGGGGAGTAAAATTGTATTCCACTGGGGTTGGGGATTTAGCTCAGTGGTAGAGTGCTTGCCTACCAAGCGTAAGGCCCTGGGTTCGATCCTCAGCTCCAAAAATAAAAAAATAAAACTAAAAAAAATTGTATTCCATTGTTCAAAGTATAATGTATATGTTCCTTGATGTGGGTGGGGGTCCCGAGTTGTTAGGTGGGACCCAAACCAAATGGAGCCCCAGATTGCTAAGCTAAATGTAGGGAATTTGGAACCTTTCATACCATCCTTAAGAATGCAAAATGGCATAGCTACTTTAGCAGCAACATGGATATTCATAAAAACTAAAAATATAATTATCAGATGGTATAACAATATAATTTCTGGGTATTTGTATCAAGAAGTTGAAATCAAGATCCCAAAGAGCTATTAGTACTTTGGTGTTTTTTGAAGAGCTATCGTTGAGATATGTAAATAACCTAAATGTCCACTAACCAACTGGTGGACTTTTTAAATATGGCATACATACACAAGAGAATAATAGTTGGCTTTTTTTTAAAAAAAAAAAAAGATTAATATTTAACAGTGTACAACAGAACCCATTAAAGCAGTGGTTCTCAATCTATGGGTTGTGACCCTTTTGGGAGTCCAACGACCTTTTCACAGGGGTTGCATAAGATCATTGGAAAACACAGATATTTACATTACAATTCATAACAGTAGCAGAATTACAATTATAAAGTAGAAAATGATTTTTTGGTGACAGGTCACAACAACATGAGGTATTAAAGGGTTGAAGCATTAGAAAGGCTGAGAACCACTGCATTAGAGGCTGTAGAGATGGCTCAGTGGTTAAAAGCACTTGCTGTTTTTTTCCTGATCACCCAGGTTCGATTCCCAGGACCCACATGGCAAGTTGGAACTGTCCATTGAGTTCTTTGACCTCTCATCTGCTGTGAAAAACATACGCAAGCTAAGCAAACACTATTTGGCACCAGCACTGACCCTCCTCTTTCTTTCTTCTTTGTCGTTGCTTTCTTTTTTTTTTCTTCAAGCAAAGATCATAAGCTTTGTCCTTCATTCTTAATGATCTTTTATGTCTTGCTACCCATTTCTCTTTAAATCAGTCACATTTATTCATAACCAATAAGCCAAGGTAAACACAGTGAGAAGGGACTCAGGAAATTGCAAACGCTCTTTTATCTGATTAGATACTGTCTTAATCTCTGCTTTCAAAGGTTCTGATTCAATAGCCATTTCGTGATTCTGATCGTCTCTGGCCACACAGAAAATCCCCACTTGGTTACATATTACACATATTTCCCATAACTCTTCAAACGTATGGCGAATAGGCATCCTCCCCAAATGTCCTATAAGTTGAAAAACTGTACCAACTCCCAAGTAAAAAGAATTTCAGCTGTGTCTTCTGACCTAATTGTTTTCCCTATCCACAAGAAAATCAATATATCAGTGTACAAATAATCACTGAATGGCTCATATCCTGGGTGTCTATGTGTCAAGTTAAGTGCCTTTAAGTTAGTTCATTCCCTAAACCCCTATGGGTCACATGCTTCTTTGAGGAGGCACAGGTGAGAGCAGTGAAATCACAGCACAAGCTTGGTAGGTACTGTTCCAGGTAGAGTGCAGAAAACAGAGTACAGAGTAACTAATTGCTTGGGGAGTTCAGTAAAAGTTAGTGACTTTGGGCCGGCTGTTAAGTTTACAGGCTTCATCAAATCAGGCAGCAAAGAGTAGTCCTCCAGTGAGCACATAACCCGCCTTCTGTCTTACCAATAGAATGGTCAGAAATTCAGTATGGCAGAGGGCTAGGCAGTGGGACACTGAGAGAAGAGGCCATCACTTCAAACCCCAATAGGTGGGTCTAACCAGGAGATCAAGTGAGAACTTTATTTAGCAAGAAGCAGAACAGGCTAAGAATTCAGAGCAAAGGGAAAGAGGTGGGGTGATTACATCTGGTCAGAATACCACCCCAGGCCAACTCTTCAGAGCCAGGGTTGTTTAAACATCCAGAAAATTACACCCAGATGTTTTGACATGAAGACCTTACTGCCCGTGAAGTCAATTAGATGCATGTGTGGCTAAAACACAGCTGTCTACTCTCTGCCTGATTAGTATGTGCTCTGAGGGGATGGGCTGTTCAACCCCCTGGTTTATCTCCAGTGCAATTGCCATGTATGTGTCTGGAGCTAATTCACACTTGCTTGCTTTTCAATAATTAGTCAGGTGGCGGTAATAAACACCGGGTAGAGAAAAGAAAACCTGGGCTGAGCTCCACGTAATGACTCTTGGGATAATGAAAATTAATAATACAGTAGTAGTCCAAGCACAGCCTACCTTGACCTCGTGTACCAAAGTGGAGGGTGAAGAAAGGTATCCCTGCTGTGACTCCCACTGAGTGGGAGGTGGGACACAGAAGAAGCTGTGTGTCTATGATGGTTTCAGGTCCCTAGAGAAAGACTGAGTAATCATCAATGGAGCAAATAAAACCTCTCTCAACATCCCTCAGCATCCCCTCTCATCTGCATTGCTCTCCCTACACCTGGACCTCTTCCCTCCAAGAGCTTTCCTATACTCTCATTTTGCCATCTTCTCTATGGAGAACTTCCAAGACTTGTCAATCCAGGAGGATCCTCTGGGTTCCGTCTTACTCTTCCCTGTCCAGGAAAAGATGTTAACAATGTACTACAAGTAATTCTACAAATGGCACAGAAAGTTCTGGAATTGAAGTTTAAACTATTCTATTAGATAAATAAACTCACTCAATTGAGACCTTGGCTGGATCCAAGAGAACACAATTAATAATGTTGGAGGAATTTATTAACATCAGTGGTACTCTTGAAATTAACTTTTAAAAACAACTACATCTGTTCTTCCTGCTTGCTTTGTATTATATTGCATTTACCACTTAAACCTTCATGCACAACACACTCCCATATACATTATATCAGTCTATAGAAGTATGAAAGACTTAGCATTAAACTTGATGTCTTTATTGAGGTTAGAAGATAAATATAATCTGTCCAAAGCTAAACTCTATCTGTCCATCTTCTCTGTATGAATAATGGCTGGCTCCCAACTTTCCATTTGCTCTGGTTTAGAACCACAGCATTTTCTCTTTGTATGTCACATTTAATCCACTAGCAAATACAGTTGGAATCCTCCATTCTCTGACAAGTCCTGGGTCTCATCATTACTCATCACCTTCACTAGGACTTGTCTTCCAATGGAGGAGGTAGAGATAGGACAATCAGAAGGTTAAAGTCATCCTTGGCTACGTAGAAAATGGAAGATAACCTGGGCTACATACAAGACTGTCTCAACTCTCTCTCTCTCTCTCCAATAATCAGAGTACCTCCAGGCAGACTCTATACGCTTTTCACATTCAGAATACAAAGTGATTTTTTTTTTAAAAAAAGTTACAAGCAGTTCTTATTGTGCACTAGCCACCAAATTAAGTATTGACAAGTGCTGACTTGTTTTATCTTTACAACACCATAAACTCAACATGAAGACATTGTTTCCAAATATCCAGATGATAAGACAGAAGCCAGGAGAGGCAACATCTTGCCTAAGTTCCAAGATCTGCCATCTATTTTGTCCTTAAGAGTTGGTTGGTTGCCTCTTTCTCTAGTGTTAACTCTCACTAATGTCCTTCCAACAATTTATAATTAAAAATGAAAACATGAAGGTGGGGTCTTGTGGGACACAAGAATATATTATAGAGATTCAGCTGGACATTAAAGCTATACTTAGCAATTTCAAGGCACTTTTTTTCTAGAGGACCATCTATCATGGAATATTTGGTGTTATTCAGTTTTTAATATTTCAGTTGTCTTTTGCTATGAAATTCTTGTGGGCCCATATAATACTAGACCATTTGGCAAACAGTTCAGCTTCTCAGACCTGCTGGTCTTCTAGGTACCCACAGAGCCTAGGAGACAAGCTGGCTATAGACACATAGCTTTGCTTCTTGTGCAAATGAAGCTCAGACCATCCCTGGCCTTCAGGCCTAGTGGCATTCCAGAGCAATTGACTGAGGACAATAGGGCTTTTTGCATAACTAGGTGCAGTAAAGACTGGAGCTCAATTCCAGGGGGACAGAGAGTCTTGTGACAGGAGAGGAAGGGAAAAGGTAGTTTTTCTGTAGATGATAGACAGTCAAGTGGCCGGAGAGAAGAAAGGCAGAGATTCTGTAGATGGTAAGGCAGAATGGCTCAGGCTGAGCAGTGAGGAGCAAGGAAAAGTTTCTTATAGATTGTAGGTGAATCAGATCAGGAGAGGAGAAGAGGAAGGAAAGATGAAGGACCAGGGAACAGGAGACGAAGATGAGACCAAAAGCACAAGGGCTCAGTTATTACCAGGGCTATGAGGGGACAGAAAACGTAGGTTCAGAGAGGACCTGAGAGTCAGGATGGAACTGAAGCTGTATAGACAGAATTTTGTCTTAGAAGAATAAAGTAAATGGACAAAGAGCTTGGTGTATCTAGATTCACTCCTCCGCGGTTGGTAGCATCTCTCCTGAGCCCCTGGGAAGGAAATTAAAAGGCTGGACTTCAAATTTTCTGAATCTGTGGTGTAGCTGTTAGTATTTAAGTGGCGCTAGGAACACGTCCCAAACAGGACAACACCATAGAAGAGTTTTATTAAAGAGGATAGAGGTTACAGGCCTGTGTGAAACACACATGGGTAAGGAGATAAGGAGGGGTGGGGAAGAGAAACTCATGCAAGATGGCACCGTCTTTTTAAAGGTTGGGCCATGCATACATACAGGAACTCCTGTGGGTACTCCACACATGTGCATAGATTACATGGCTGTGCCCGCGCTTTACCCAACCACATAAAGCCACAGAGTCCTGGTCCCATGAGATGTCTGACCCAGAGTTGGCTATTCTGAACCAGAAATAGTTAGGCGGTCCGCCGGGCGAGCCCAACCATGTGGACATGTAATCTCTGTCATTCCCGACTCATATGTTTTAAAAAAGAAAAAAAAATGTGGATAGATGGGTATGGGACGCCGTTTCTCTCAAAGACTGCTTCAGGCTGAATGGTGGACGTTGATTGGTTCTTGGGGGGAGATGGGGAAGCTGCCTGAAGTCCTGGGATGAAGTCCTGTAGCTGTGTTCATCCTTCATGGTGTGGCTGGTCCTAGGATGAGATCCTGCAGCTGTCCATCCTCCATGGTGTGGCTGGGAACCTTCTATCTGACAAGACACTGGTGACATAAAAAGCTTAGAGAAAAGACTCATTATTATTTTGTTTTTGGAGTTGACACTTATCTGAGGTAGATCTGGCCTGTCTGGATGGAGACATGTTAAAAAGATGGTTGCGATGTTTTAGTACTCTGCTTAATTTTTATCTGAGACAAGCCTTATTTAAGGCAGTTTATTTAAGGCACCTGTTTGTTTTGCTAGTTTAGCGTTTGGGAAACACAGGTGATCAGTTGCTGAGTATTGAACAGTGATAGATTGTTATATCCTTACCGCCTGGATATTTTGATGGTCCCTTTTGCCTCTGGCTCTATGTGGCCCTAGTTGGGAAAGGGGTGATACCTTATTCCTCTGGAATTGGTGACAAGACAGTGGATCCTGGTGTCCTCTGGAGCTTGAGAGTGGAAGAGAACTTATTTTTCTGAATTAGGGAAAAGGCAAAGATCATGGCCCTCTCTGTATGCACATGAGAAACACAGGCGGTAACTTTGAAATGAGACAATGAGCTCTTATCTTAGTTGGAAATCTTTCTCATTAAGTAACTCTGAAAGTGCAATTAAATCTGGTGAGGTAAGTAAGAATGTCCTCTGTTCCCGACAATACAAAGGAGTGACATCCTAAAACTCCCAGGACTGAGTCAATGGCTCTGGTGTCCAGAAGGAAAGAAACTGATCGCTTCCCTGCTGAGTTCTGGGTTCCCTGCTGTGTCTGTAGCCAAGCCTAGGTTTGCTGGAGGTCTTAGCTTGAAGTACCCATGCGTCTTGGTGCCTGGGGGCAGTCAGCTGACTGGTTGTCTTTCTAGGCAGCACAAGGACAAGGCTGTTGATGGCCTGGCAGGGCATTCGCTAGCCCGTGGCCTTTTTCATTTAAAACAGGGACCCAACAGCTTTCAGGAGTCAGGGAGTGCCAGCATTTGGCAATTTTGTTTTCGGGCTTTTCTTTCCTGGCACACCTTAAACGCCACAGATGACTCTTTTGCCCGTGGGGTCAGGAGCCTTGTTCTCCAGATACTTAACTTTTAGCCGGGAACAAGAGATGGATTTTACTCTATGTCCTGAATTTTTCCTGACGATTGGTGGCTTAAGGACAGCTTTTGGAAGATCTGCCAGGAGGCAGACTGTAAACCGATCCTTTTGGAAGACTTGCCTGAGGCTATAAGCTGATTCCTTTTGGCTTAGGAGCCATCCTGATTATTGTAAACTTAACTGTTTAGATCTCAGCTGCTTTTAGACCCTTCTGTGGTTCTCAAGGCAGTTTGAGAATGAGTGGGTGGAGTTAAGGTGAGTTAGGGCAAGTCTTAGGAACCGCCCAAGCCCACGCATTTGAGCCCGCCCACCTCCGGTGCGAAAGTCAGACAGAAAAGGTTACACGTGGCAGACGCCTTAGTGGGAAAGGAAAGAAAGGGTTTAGAGCTTTAGCAAAAAGCTTGGAGATGAAGCAACTCTTATTTTCCCATTTGCTGGCTGAAGTACCTGCCACACTGTTATGTGGTCAGGTTTACCGGTACCGCAAAGCTGTTAAGTGGCCGGATTTACCGGTACCCGCCCCATCCGCCAATGTAAGTGGGTGGTATCTGCCCTCTGTCCCATGGCTGTAACTGAGTGGAAAATAAAAAAATTAAAATAACAAACCGGGATCAGACTTCAACTCAGGCGTCCTGAGAATGAAGTAAGATCTAAGATCAGCTCAAGTCCGTCCCCCCCCTCTTTCGTCAAAGGATGGGAGGAGCTGCGACAGTGCTGCCCTGGGTCCACCTGGTAGACCCCAGACGCCATTTTTGCTCTGAGCAAAAATGTGCCTGCCTTGCCAGCACAGCCTGGACAACCCCCGGGATTGTCCATCGCAAACATATAGCTCAGATTTCAGCCATTAGAACAGGAGACTCACTGTAAAAAAATTGTGGCGGTATCAATAGTGGAAAGCCACGCTTCTCATGGCTGGCCACCACCCGCGGCGGCCAGCTGGAGGTGCGTGCTGGTTGGTGGAACAATCACAAGCCATGGTTAACTTTATTTAGAGCTTTGAGAAAGAGAGAAAGCTAAGATAAAGAGCAACTCTTTCCATTTGACTGTTCGCTGGCCAGAATTAGATAACTCCCGTAAAAGATTGGGATTTTTGTTATTTTTTTAAAAGTTACTTGGGCCATCTCTCAGTACAGAGACGGATAAACTTAGGAATCTTTAAGTAGGGCTGATCGAGTTGGAAGCCTTATTTCCCATGTCTGCAGTGGAGAGGCAAAAATGAAAAACAAACATGATCTGGAGCCAAGACCTCCTGGAGGTCTGGACAGATCTCGGGCACAAGCCGCCTTATTAGCTCGTCAGCTGATAAGCGGGGGGGGCGGGGGGGGGGGGGGGGGGGGAAGGGTGGGGGGGGGGGGCTGTGTGAAGCAATGTCTCCCCGGGAGCCCTTGATGCTCAGCCACCCTGTCGGATGCGAAGAACGTGCCGGCTTCACACAGCCCCCAGGACGCACCTGACGGTGGTGGTCCCTTCACGAAATATCTCAAGCTGCAGACGTGGGAGGTGGCTGGAAATCCGGGCCCGCAATGGGGACCAGAGGTAGCCAGTAAAGAAAAGGGGAAAACTCACCAATCAGCGGTGTTGCATGCAGATTTGTGCGACCAGGCTAATGGAGAGTGATCTGTCAAGAACGGAGCAGAGTTCCTGGTGTGTGTAGTGCAGTTTCCGTCCCGGTTCCCGGGTTTCCAGGCACAGAGCGCCCGGAAGCGCCCGTTTCTGAGTCACAGCACCAATGTTAGTATTTAAGAGGCGCTAGGAACACGTCCCGAACACGACAAGACCACAGAAGAGTTTTATTAAGGAGGATAGAGGTGACAGGCCTGTGTGAAACACACATGGGGTGGGGGGGGAGATAAGGGGGGGGACTGAGAGAAAGAGAGACTCATGCAAGATGGCACCGGCTTTTTAAAGGTTGGGCCGCGCATGCATATAGGAACTCCTGTGGGTACTCCAGGCATGCGTGTAGATTACATGGCTGCGCGTGCGCTTTATGCAACCACGTAAAGCCACAGAGTCCCGGTCCCATGAGATGTCTGACCCGGAGATGGCTATTCTGAACCCGAAATAGTTAGGCGGTCCGCCGGGCAAGCCCAACCGTGTGGACATGTAATCTCTATCAGTAGCTCAGTTGGTAGAGTGAATGCTTAGAATGGGCTGGGGTGCTAAATTCCATCCTGAGGGTAAGATTAATTATGCATGGCAGTGAACACATGCATCCTCAGCACACAGGAGGAGGCCATAGGAGAATCAGAAGGTTGAGGTCATCCTTGGCTACACAAATAATTTGAAGCTAGCCTGGGACTAAAGCTAGTTCAAGTTTTATCATTTGGAGAATTGGAGACAATGTTAATGAAGGAGTTTATGGTGTTGTTGTAAATATAAAACAAGTCAGTGGTTGTGAGCTCTTTTTTTTTCCCTCCAGTTATCCCTGAAATGTCCTTTATTGTAGCTATTTTTATAACATAATTCTTTATTGATTCTTGGTGAATTTCACACCATGCACCCCAATCCCACTCACCTCCCAGTCGCTCCATAATACACCCTTTACCCCTGCAGCATCCTCCCAAAAGAACCTCCCCCAAATTAATTAAAAACAAAACAAAACAACCAAAATGCACCTTGATCCTCCATCTTGCCAACAACTCTTTATTAATCCTGGTAGCATTGGTGGTACTGTGGTGTGTCATGCAGTAGACCCTTTTGTCCCATCAGCCCCACCCTCAAAATGTTCCTTCATGCACCCCAGCAGGTCATAGATGGGGTTGATGTTAGGGTGAGCTAATCCAAGGCCCAGGATGTGGGCTTGGGTGGTAGCTGAGTTTGTCAGTACACATCACAGGGACCACCCTTTCTTCAGGTGAAGGGCAGAGTTAGCTCCCCTAGGCCCACACCACCAGGACCAGCTCTCCCATGCCCGTGGTGAGGGGTGAAATCATCTCTCCTGAGTGTGGGGTGGAGGTGGGTGGGAGGGGGGGGTGTCAGCTCTCCTGCTGCAGTGTCCAGAGAGGGGTTAGGGCTAGCTATCCCAGGCCCAGCAAGGGGCTGAGCCAGCTTAGCACAGCCCTTGGGTTTCAACACACATGGTTCCTTTGACCCCCTGTCGTAACATGGGCCGTGGACATCATCATAGATCCCAGCTGCAGCAGGATCATGGACCCAGATGTGGCCCTCCTCAGCAGCTCAGGCCCAAACATCACCATAACCCTGTGGCAGCACAGGTCACCCAGATCAGTACAGCCCTGACTGCAGAAAGGCCCTCAGACACCAACATGGTCCCAGGTGGCAGCCCAGACCCCTGGTATCAGCAGGGCCTTTGATGGTATCAAGAACCACCGACATCAATACAGCCCTCAACAGCATCCCGAAGGACACAATGGCCCCATGTGGCAGTAAAGCCACCCAAAATCTGCATGGCCCCACTGTCAGCAAGGCCCTTGGGGACCAATGTGGTCACAGGATTTGGCCTAGACCCCAGTCATTCATATGGTCTTTGGTGGCCCCACAGGCCATGACCATCAACACAGACCCTGGCTGTGGTAGGACCATGACTTGTGAACTCTTACTTCAGTGACTAATACATAGTAAGGACTACTTGTAATTAAAAAACACTGTCTCAGCAACAACACACACACACATACAATATTTTAAAACAGAACAAGAAAATTGTTTTTGCATTCAAAAAAATATAACCAAGTCTCACTGAGCAATGTGTGCCCCTCTCCCATGTTACTTTCCATTAAGGATGGGTATTTAGTTAAATAGCATGAAAATTTTAAGTGGTTTGTGTGTGTGTGTATGTGTGTGTGTGTGTGTGTGTGTGTGTGTGTGTGTGTGTGTGAGAGAGAGAGAGAGAGAGAGAGAGAGAGAGAGAGAGAGAGAGAGAGAGAGAGCTTAACCAATGCAAGAAGTTTATATTTCCAGACTTCTAGGCCAGACTCCCTTGAATCTGGAGCACCAAGTGATTAATTGCAAAATTCATGACACCTGAGCAGGTTCACAATGACACTTCTTCCTGTTAAGAGAACCTGTTCTTAGATGTTTTCCTTAATGTCAAGCCTTAATAAAAACTGAACCCTAATCTTGACAACAATGCCCTAAACTCTCTAGGATTAGTATGAAACCTCATGGAAAATAACCCTGCTCCAAACTTTTCCAGAAATCCAGCTTTTGAAAAATGTTCATAATACTCTGAAAATGAACTTAGGGCATCAGGTAAGCCATTACACAAGCTAATAAAGATACAAAGAAAAAGAATCTTCTCCCCATTTTTCTTTCCTGCTGTTCTTCACCCTCCTGCCTTCTCATTGCCTCTCCCTTTATCCTCCCTTTCAAAGGGCCAAAAGGAGGAGCTCCATATAATTCCAGAGAGCTTTTTCTAGTTCTTTAAAGTGCTCCAAAGATAACATTGAAGAAAAAGGTTAGTGCTGTTGATTTATTAAATGAATGTGGCCCGTGATTCCCTCTCATAAGAAAAAAATATTAGCATGGCCTTTGGTGTCAATGCCTTTAAAACTGCTTTTAACAGAGCTTGACGTGAGGACAAATTTGCCAACTGCTAAAGAAACCAGCAGAAAACAATGAAACCCTCATGGAATTATCGACTCTAAACCTTATCCAAATGCTTATGATTATCAAGTACACTCTTTTAAAAAGTTAACTCCTTGCTGTCAAGAATGCTAGAAGGTGATTTATACTAGAACTCACTAGAAAGATCCCAGAACGGTTCAGATTTTATGATGTCCGAGATAGAATAGCCAGAGGGCTTAGATGGAATCAGAATGAATATTGTCATTAACAGACAAACAGCTAGCACATTTATGTCCATTCCAGTTTGTCCCTTCCTCCATCCACAGGAAACAAGAGGAATGAAAATCCGTAAGCTGGAAAGAATAAAAAGGAAAAACAAAATGACGGACGGGGCGGGAGGAGATGGATGGTTAGCTTTAGTGACCATTTCATCGCTTTATTTACTTACCCAGGGCTTTCGATTATGTGCGCTGGGAAAACTGAGGAGCATTTTAGTGATAGCGTGTAGTAGAAACACCACAGATATTTAAAAAGGAGCTATGAAATGGGAAGCGGGGGCGGGGGGTGCAAAAAAAAACAAATGGAAAGTCATTTGGAGGTCAAATTGTGCCTATCTGAAGGAAGAGCCACTGGAATAGGGAAAAAAAATGAATCAACAGAAGCTGCCAAAGAGAACACTGTGGACTGTCAGAAGGCAGAGATGCTCCATAGGCTGGGGCCAGAGTGAGAAGCTGAAGGGCACCCCATATGGGGCAGCCATGGGGCTAAGGGACACAGTATGACAGAGGCAGATGGTTGCTCAACAAATTTTAGGCTTACTATTGCAGCAAACACATCCATCAAAGGCATTTCAGCTATAACAACAGCCTGAGAAATAGTAAAGTTTCTTTGGATTTGCAGTTTCCAAAGAGTGGTTTTGTTTTTGTTTTTGTTTTTTTTTTGTTTTTGTTTTTGTTTTTTTTTGTTTGTTTTTTTTGTTTTTTGTTTTTTGGTTTTTTTTTTTTTCACACCATAGTCTAGATTTAAGAAAGCAAGTAAGTCATTCACAAACAAATAGAGTATATACATCTTTTGGTGCCAAACACTATTCTTGCACTGTAAGCAAAGGTCACACCCTTATACCAATAAGCCATTCCCAACTTCTCTTTTCTAGGCACTAAAGATGTAGCGCTAAAAAGTAATAAACTGTAAGAAGGTCAAAGTAATAGTCTAAATCAGAAGTAAACATAGATCAGCTAGGATGCTAGCCAAACAGGACAGAGCAGACAGAGTGATTTTTAAGTGAGCCTGAATAAGGGAGTGGGACAGGAAGGGGCAGGCAAGATAGAGCAAAATGAGCCTCAAATCTCTGTCTTGAACTATTTATGGTTCTGCAATTTTTTAAAGAAACATGGGGGATGAACAGGTGTGTTAGAGATGTCAGGGAGGCCAGTTTTGCTTCCTAAATAGTTTCAGGTGAGTTGAAACATTCACGTGGAGACGTGGAGATGGAAAACAAAAGAATTGTTTACACATGGCTATGACTTGCTCAGGGCCAGACATGGGTTTGCTTACTCAGCAAAACTATGAAATTAGGTGAATTTTGAGAGAGGGCAGGGTAAAAAGTGAACAAACCAACAAACAAAAGAACCTCAAGGACTTTTAAAGTTTATGGCTACTTAAAGGGCTCAAACTGCTGGTAGCTACTTAGAGCTGCCCAAAGGAAGTGAAAAGAAATAATGAGAGAGGCTGGAAAGAGTGGAGCCCTGAGGAAGAAGTGTGGTTAACAAGGGCAAGTGTTTCCATAAGGTCAAGTGAGGTAATGACTGAAAATCACCTGGTGTGTTCAACATGAGTGAAGGTGGTTGGCAGCCTTGGGGAAGGCCGTTTTAATACAATGATGGGGGTTGAACCACATTATGGTGGGTGGAGGAAAAAGACACTAAAAAAAAAAATGAGACTTGGTAAGGATAAAATAGCTAGAGTTTAAAAGGAGAAGAAAACAGGACCACCAAGAAATAATTTGGTCTGGGTAAAAAAAAAAATTGTGGGTTGTCAGCACATTGGAGAGAGGTGAGCCCCAGCCTGCTTCGAAGTCAACCTTACCCTAGCAATTTAGTGAGTTGTACTGACTTGCCTCCCTCATCCTTACTCCATCTGGTGGCTTTCCTTGTTGTTATTTTTGAAGGAGAGGAATTTGGCTGAGATATAGCCTACATGGAGAAATTGCAGCCTCTGGAATTAGGAGGAATTTAACAACAGGATGAGCTCTGGGAAATGAGTAAGAGGGAAGACTTGCACTATTAGAAGAGCTACCCATTCCATTGTAGTAGGACAGAGGAGGAAAGTATATTAAAGTGCAGGGGAGCTGTGAAATTGGTAGCAGAACATGAGGAGGTTCCCATCTGGTGATTTTTATAGTCCCCATTAAAGAGGAGATGGAGCATCAGCTTCATGGAACATTGAGATACACAACTTCTAGAAGCTTGAGGACAGTGTGACAACTTGAAATGGAAGAATGAATTAATGGAAGATTTCTGGGTGATATTGTACCCTCCAATAGCAATGGTGTTCACACCCACGTGGTTGTCCTAGTCCGTACAAAAATACAGCTTTTGGTCAAGACCAATAGATCAGATACAAGAGCATAGGAATGTCAGATGGATTCATCTAGGGCTTGCAGGATCCTAAATTTATGAAGTGAACTTAGGGATATGAGGTTGGCATGCTAGAAAGAACAGTTCCAATGATAGAATATTGCATATACACTTGATAAGAATGAGAGATAGTAAGAAATAGCAGAATCGAGTAATGCAGAACCTGATATGATAGAATCCAACATATCTTGAGAAAAATTGAGCCAGAAGCTCCAAGGATAACTCTGGGTCAGTATTTCAGAACAGTTTTGACTCTAGACTTCGGTTATTCATGGCTGAAACTTTGAGGAAGGGGTCCTGCAAAGAAATGGAGTCCATGTGTGGAGCATGGTCTGGGGACAGTGACAGGCTCTCAGGATGGTGGCTGGCATTGGAAACAGAGACACATGGTAATCAGGATTGATTGGGTTATTTTTGTTTTTGTTTTGTTTTGGTTGGTTGATTGGTTTTCGTTTTCTGAGTCAGGGTTTCTCTATGTAGTCTCAGCTGTCCTGGAACTTGCTCTGTAGACCAGGATGGCCTGGAACTCACAGAGGTCTACCTGCATCAGCCTCACAACTGCTAGGATTAAAGGCATATGCCACCACCACCCAACAATAATCAGGACTGAAGACTAACTGAAATGATTGTGTGGTCAGTAGGTAAGTGCAAAGAAGATAAGTTAGTAATAGAAGCAAGGCTCCTGAGTCTTGTCTTGGTTTGAATGAGAAATATCCCCAGGCTCCCCCATCTTGGGGTGCTTCTCTGAAGACTGTGCTGACCTTATGTGGGGAACTGCCTGGGAAAAGTAAGTCATTAGAGATGGACCTTGAAGTTCATACCTACTGCCGGTTCTGGCCTGCAGTTTTCTTTCCCACTTTGCATGCTATGAAGAGCCACTGCCTCAGGTTCCAACCATCAAGGATTGAGCCTCTCCTACTACCTGTTGTGAAAGATTGAAATTCCTCTGGAACCATGACCCCAAATCAACCTTGTTTCCCATGTCATTTCTGGAAGGTGTTTGAGTCACCAGTCACCAATTCACATCTGTAGGGAGAAGCCGGATACAAAATAATGATCTGGAAGCCTTAGGAAATGAATATTATGCCACACAATCTTGGAGCCTAACAGAAGTATTAAAGTGTGACAGGGGAGAAATGTTGCTCAGGGGTGACCTGGGAAGATGGCACAACCAGAAGAAGTGGTTTAAGGAAATAGCTAGAAAAGACAGGGGAGCATGTTATCAATTGAGTGAGAATTGTGAATGTCAAATGAATGGAAATAATAGGGTTAAGTCAGAGGAGACATAACTGGGAATTATATAAGAGGCAATATGTGAAAATAGCTCCAAGCTAAGACAGGAAGTATGGAGATATCAGTTACTTCATGACATTATAATCACATTTCTTTATGAATCTGATCAACATTTATCAAAAGACAGAAAAAGATAACTGATATCTGGTTGATAAAAAATATCTACATTTGTCATGTACAAAAGAGGAAAGTTAATACTTGAATTAAGCATGTGAAACTTTTTGTCTGTCTCTCTGTGTGTTTAGACAGATTGGTCCTGAGCTTACAAACCTCCCCCTTCAGTTTCTCTGGTGCTGGGATTGCAGACATGCGCCATCAAGCCTGGCTTTGCATGGAAGAATGATTTGTGAGGTGTTAAGTTTTTCCTTGTGTTTTCACCTTGTTAGTAACAAAGACAAAGAATGGGTGTTAGAAGAGGACCCTGTGTCCCTAAGAAACACATGTTCCTTAGGGAAGGTTTTCCCTTCCCAAGACAGAGTGGCAGTCATGGATCTCATTGGTGAACTGGACAGAAGTCTGGGGATATAGGGCTTAGCACCTACCCTATTTCCCCCTCCTTGTTTTTGCCTGCTCCCAGCATGAACCCAATAGCTGCTTCCTAATGAAGAGACAGCATTGCGTTGGTTGCTCATGGACATTGAATTGACAGACTGCTAGCGGTGGATGAGTACCTAAAACTTCCTAATTCAAGGGTGAAGTGTTGAGTAGTAGCCTACAGAGAACACAATCAAAAAGATACTTTCTTGGTAGTAAAATTAATAAATTTCCTGTCTCTACCCTTCTGTCTCCTATGTTTCTGTTCTCAGATGACTTCAAACCCAGGAAGAAAACTCTTGAGTATGTATTATTGTCCTTACTGCTGCACAAACAAGTTAGCACATTTGGGTAACTTAAAACAACACTACTGTATCAACCTACTGTTTCAAACATCATGGTCCACAGATATCAGAGGTGGATATCACAAAGAATCATTATTCTTCCTCCCAAAGTCAAAAGACTGTCTGTCACTACACCTGAAGATGTGGGGCTTCCCACCTTGGTAGGTATTTGAAGAAAGGCTGGGAGCAGTCATAGCTACACAACTTGATTCCTTTGGGACCTTGTTTCCAAAGACCTTCAATATTGTATATAGGTTTTGCTGAATAATGTAGAAGACTTAAAGAGAGAGACTATTTAAAGAAAAATGCTGAGAAAGGATTCCCTCCAGACTAACGGGAGGCTTTCAGAGCTTAGAAGATAGGAGGGTCTCACTTTCTATTCACTTCTGAATGAGGACACAATGATCCGCCATGCCCAAAGAGGCAAGATCCTAACCAGAGCTCCCAGACCTGGAACTCATTCCCCAACCTCCAAGGGAAATGAATGGAAACAAAAATATCAGTTCTCAGAGTATTGCTGTAACCTGGACAATATTCACAGTGCCTAGGATAGATGGTCTGGACTTCAAAAGCTCTTCTGCCATTTCCCGACTCAGCCTTCAAAAGCTTCTTTAAAATGAGTCCTTTATCCCCTTCTTTTCATGTCAGAAAGGATTCCCATCTGTCAACTGTCCTCCTCTGCATCTCTTCCTCCTCCTTTAACTTTCTCTAACAATTTTTCCAAACCAGATAATTTCTTGGAGAGCATATTAAGGTATTTGAATTTCTGATAATAAATCATTCATTTTCAGCAAATGGAACAGTTCCATCCTTGTTCGGTTTCTCGAGCCAACTGAGACAGGAGGTGCCAGCTGGCTGATTTTTAATGGTGGATATAATGTGTAGGCACAAAGATGAAGTTGGTGGAGATGAAAATGTGTGTGTGTGTTCTAATTTACATTAAAATCTTACTGAAGCTATTATTTTGGAGGATTTGCTGACATAAGACAAATTTAAATTTCTTATAAGGAAGTTGCAGAAAGTCATAGCTCTCCCTTCCCAACATTGCCAAGAATTCTGGCATGCCCGTTAATCTGTTCTTGTGAGGATTAGAAAAGTCCAGAGAGAATCGTCTTTTGGAGCACAGCTGAGATAAATAGCAATATGAAGCAAGATGGCTGGAGCTATGGGAGTTCAGGCCTTAGAGTTCAGCAGAGCTGTTGAGAACTTCAAAATCGAACAAGATGATGCTTTGTTCTCTTCATCTAGCCTAATGATTAGATGTGGTCTGATTAGTGTGGTCGATAGTTCAATGAGATGAGGAGGAACTCTGATGAATTTGTGAAGGGTCTCTCTCCACTCTCCTTCACCTCAGTTTGGGCTCCGGTTAGCATTTGTGCAATCCCTGAATGAGAATTCTCTTTGCTATGCTTCTGGTTACAAGAATCTACATACATAGTTTAGATCCCCCCTCCTTGAGTACTATCTGCTTGACTTTGATTCTTGAGGATAATTCCATACTTTTTCTCTGTTGAAACAGTACTTATTTATCAGATAGGCACTTATCTGCACCTACCTAACCTCCTGTGTGCCTCTTCCAATCAGCACTGTCCAGTATCTCACAGAGGGAACAGTCTTTTGCACAAGGGCTAATGGAAGAATAGTTTCTAATACCCCGCCCCCATGTTCTCCTGTAGAAACTCATAGACTCTGCAGTCAGATGGCTGGATGCTTGCTCCAAAACAAGAAATCCTGAGCAACCATAGTTCTTTGAACCGTAGTTAAAAGTCAAGTTAATCAGAAATGATGGTGGAGGAGCAGCAGCACTTAAAGCAAGTGTTTTACAGCAGAATCCTGGCTCAGCATTTTGGCTCCTGGACCTTCAGGGCCCCTTTGGTTTCTCCTGGCCCATCCTCTGCCGGTTCAGGGACTCCCTCGCAATACCCTATTAGCAAGGAAATGGATTGCTGAAAATGATTTGTTTAAATCAAGAAGCTGGCTGCTACATAGTCTGTAAGGCCTTTTAGCCTATCAGTTTAGATATTTAAGGAATGACACTGAATAGTCTCCCCTATTCCAGGAAAAGGATTACGTTGGAATGGGCATGGAGGCAGAAAGATGAGTGTGGCTCAGCTTTTGGTCCTTGCTATCATTCTGAGAACAATCTATTCTCCCATAAATGAGGCAGAGTGGGTGGACTGAGGAGATATAGAATCAGGATGTTTCCCAGCACTGCCCTGCATCAGTGACATCATCATTTCTGAGGAAATATCCAGAACTCCCAGAGCTCCCAACTGGGATATTCTAAAAAAAAAAAAAAAAAAAAAAAAAAAAAAAAAAAAAAAAAAAAAATCCTAATGCAAAAATATATTCTGTCTCTAACAGTAATTATTTGTAGTATCCTAAATCATCATATGTAACTAACAGTGTATTACAGAATTCCTAAAAGTGGATGTGCTAAGAAGTAAATAAAATTAACAGAGTAAAACTCCAAAATGAACCCTGAAAGATACTACTATAAGGAGTTGATATTGGACTCGGAATTCTTTGGGGATTTCAAGCTTATTCTAGCCAGCACAGTCTGTCTTTCTGTTCTTTCTCACTGATATGAAATCTGATTTTACTAATGGAAACTCTAATTTGATTCCAAAACCTGACAAAATACAGTGATACGTAAGATATAAGCCAACAGAGAGCTACAAAGAAGCTAGATTTAAAAAAAAAAATTCTCTTGAAGCACTCCATTGCACACTACCTGTATGTATTTAAGAAAGTCATTCACCAAATTAAATATAACAGTTATAGGTCTCCTTTTCTTTATTTTCTTCCTTCTTCCCTCTATTTCTTTATCTGTTATGTTGGGGAGGGGAGTGAGGCAGGCTCTGACTATGTAAGCCAACCTCCTTGCAAAGTCATGGAGGTCCTCCTACCTCACTCCCCCACCCCCTACAACCTGGGATTACAGTTATACCCCAGTAGAGGCTTTCAATTAGGCTATTAGAATCAACAACAAAATGGGAATTGAAACAGCACACCCAACAAGGTAAAGGTGTTGATTGATTAGCTCCAAAAATACTCTGTGAAAGCTGAACACCTGCTCCCAAGTGCAAACTCAGGAAGCAAACACATAAATGACTGCCAGCACTGGGATATTTGACAAGTTAAATCAGAACAGGGGCTTCTCAGTCACCACGTTCAGAGTCCTGTAACTAAAGAACCCTGGGAACTACAGCTCGTATCATTTAGACACAGGATATTTAGTTCTATCTGAAATTGACAAGAATACAGACATCTTCGAGCCCCGTGGCAAATGTGACAGAAATTATATCAGAGTGATATAGCCAATGTCTGCAATAAATGAAATCTAAATGAAGGAAGATCCTAGCAAGCCAACCCTGAGGAGCCCTGAGGTATGGATTTGTATACTTTGACATCAGCAATGACTCAAGCGAGCAGCACCTATTTCACATTTCATTCTTAGTGTTTTCCTGGTATGGTGTTCCCTCTGCCATCCCAAATGGAGGGGAAGTGCAATGTTGACATCCTTATAAAACGTTTTTCACCCTGCTGAATCTGTGTTTGCATTAGCGCGTGACTGATACACGAAGGTACAAGCAATTATTTAAGCCAATATCTGTTGACAGCATTCGGCAAACAGTATAAACACACAGTACCTGCTGTCAAAGGAAAATGCATGGTCTACTTCCGTCTCTCCAGGCCATCTCTCTGGTGTTTATGTGAAAAACAAATGAGGACATCCATGCAAGTACAATTGCTTCATGCTCAGTCCCCAAATGGACCACCTCCCCCACATAGTCCCATCCGCTCATCTTTTGGCCCCAGGTTCACCAACAATTGTTCTCTGCTTCTGAGTCTAGCTGCAAAAGAACAGGAAAGCTGCACGAAGAGAAACTGGTCCTTGGCTTCAAAGGGCATGGTGCTCCTCCCATCTCAGGGGTTTTCTGGCAGCCTCCAGTGTTGGAGCTGCAAATTCTGCAGCCTTCAGATGCTGCAGCCTTCAGATGCTGCAGCCTTCAGATGCTGCCCAAGTGGGACCTTCATCTATGTGTGCAGCAGGTCATGGAACTAGCTAAGCCAACAGGATGGTAAAGGCAAGATTCTATGTTTTAATTTAAAGGAAAGGCATGAGAGACAGGCTATGGAGTAGAGTTGAAGGGAGAGTTTATTCTGGCCACAACAAAAATAAAAAAATCTAAGTTTTTATTCCAATCATCCAAATCTTTTTTTTTTTTTTTTTTTGGAGACAGAGTTTCTTTGTGTATCCCAGGCTGTCCTAGAACTATCTCTGTAAAGTAGGCTGACTTCAAACTCACAGAGATCCTCCTGACTCTCTGCCTCCCAAGTGCTGGGATTAAAGATGTGTGCCACCAACACAAGTTTTTGCTTTTTTTTTTCTTCCAAATTTTAAAAGGAAAATTGTCAAGTTCTTTCTTAATAGGTAACTACAGCTCTTTGGATCCTCCAGAAATACTTTGTATGAAGATTTATAACTGTATACATATGTATACATCTATGTTTATTAGATTGGTACAAGAATAGTTTTGTTTGGGGCATTGTTAAAATTTGTTACTTGATGTTGGAAACATTCTTAAACAAATTTGGCTGTGCTATATAATATTTTAGTATGTATTTGTTGCTTTACTCTTTTTTACTAATGATTTTTATACTACGAAAATGACAAGACAAAAAGCAAATTTGAATGGTTTTCTTATTGGAGCTCGATGGAATTGTAAAGCAACAAAGACAACTCTTAACACCAAAAACACATTTGTCCCAGAAAGTATTAACCAATATATAAGGCAGTGGATAGTTCTAGAAGTTTTACAAAGAAGCAGAGAGCATTGATGTGAGCAGTGTTGCCTGCCACCAGAAGTTGACAATGATCTATACAGCATTTGAAGCAAGTTGGGATGATTGAAAAAAAAAAAAAAAAACAACAACAACTCTCTAAGTCAGTGGTTCTCTCTAAGTGAGTGGGTAGCTACCCCTTTGGCAAAACTCTGTCTCCAAAAAATATTTACATTAAGTTCATAACAGTACCAAAATTATAGTTATAATGTAGCAACAAGATAATTTTATGGTTAGGGGTCATCACAACATTAGGAGCTGTATATTAAAGGGTCGCAGCATCAGGAAGGTCGAGAACCACTGCACTGTGTGGTTGCCTTGTGAGCCTACTAAAATAAAAATGAAACTACATTCTGAACCATTGTCCTCTCTTCTTCTATGCTGCAATGACGAACCGTTTCTCCCTCAGGTCATGATGTATGACTGAAAGTAAGCAGTTCACTGTTCAGACTGAGAAAATGCTTGAAGGTACTATCCAAAGCCATGGCCGCTTTTGGTGAATGCTACATATCTTATCAACCACAGCTTTCCAAATTGTGGAGAAACCATTACATGTGAGAAGTGAGCTCAGCAATTCAATGATATGCACCTAACACTACCATGCTGGCAGCCGGCACTGGTCAACAGAAAGAGGCTCAGATATTCTCTACTATAATGTCTGATGGAAGTTCATGCAATCAGCACTTCAAGGGCTGAATAAACAGGGCAATGGAGTTTTTCCCAACCCACCACCATCCACCTGATCTCTTCTCATCTATCAACTTCCACTTCTTTAAGCATCTCACCTGTCTGCAAGGAAAAGGCTTCCACATCCTCCAGGATGCAGAAAATTCTTTCCCATCCAAATGCTTTGGAGAGTTGACAAATCCTAATGGGTGGACTTTTGTACTACAGGAACAAACAAATGTATTTCTCATTAACAAAAATGTGTTGACTCTAATAGTTCCTTTTTTGATTAATAAAGATGAGTCTAATTAGAATGATTTAAAATTCAAAGCCCAAACCACCATTCCTTTTGAACCACCTAACACACACACACACACACACACACACACACACACACACACACACTCATTCCATTCACCCATCATTGTTATCCGTATTATATTTTGTGTGTATGTGTGTGTTTGTATGTGTGTCAAATGTGTGTGCACATGTGGTAATATGATGGTCAGAAGCAAATCTCAGGCCATTATTCTTAAGGAGCCTTGGTTTTTTTTTTTTGTTTGTTTTTTTTTTTTTTTTTTTAGACAGAGCCTCTCAATGGCTTTGCTGTCTGGCCAGGGAGCCCCAGGAATTCCTTTTTCTCTGTAAGTGCATTTCAGCACCCAGAGCCTTTTATGTGGCTCTGGGAGTCTAACTCAGATTCCCATGCTTATGCATAAGCTATCTCCTGCAATGAGCTATCTCCCCAGCTCTACACTTTCCTTAATGCAGTATTAAATGAGAACTCATAAAATTATATTACACTACCTATTAGGAATTAGAAATGTTTTGTGGAAGAAACCCCTTTATTCTTTATGTGATGTCTTCTCTCAAGATGCATTTGGGATATATTCTTTATGATCATGTATTACTCTGAGCTTTTTAGTAAATTTCCTTGGGAAAGAAGTGTGGTAAGATGAGAATTGTAAATATTTTCTTTCATTTTTAAAAACCTGCTTATTTAGAATTGCTTTAAAATCCTCTTATGTATATTCTACTTTATTTTAAAATGAATGAAAGCAGCAAGGTAAAGCAAATCATAGCTAAGTTGGAAGAAAAACACCAAACAAACAAAACAAGAAATAAAGTCAGTGAATAAATGCAAATGAATTCTGGAAGAGCCAGGAGAGAACGGATTATTCTGTGTTTCCTCCTAAAGGAGCTTGTGACATTTAATGCATTTGGATGTACTTTCATCCACTCATTTAATAATCATGTAGTGTCTGCTCCTGGCAAACACTTCCTGTGGAGTTTTCTCTTCCTTGCTGTGTAGAGCATGTCTGCCCTCCTTACTATGATTTCCTTGATACCCTCCTGTTCCTTCTTCTGTACAGGAAGTTGGAAAATTGTTCTACTTCAGTCTTCTTGCTTTTTATATCCCTTTTAAAGTAAGTAATCTGGGGGTGACCAGATGGTTCCGCAGTTAAGAGTGTGTGGTGCTCTTTCAGAGGACCCCAGAGTTCAGTTTCAGCACCAAATGGAACAGCTCACAACCACCTGTGACTCCAGCTCCAGGGGATTCAACACCCTCTTCTGGCCTCTGAGAGCACCTGCATGCATGTGTACATGGCTATACACACATACTACACATGAGTCCATAATGAAATAAATCTTTAAAGTAAGTAATCCCCAAATATGGGAAACTAATTCACCAAACTCAAAAGACAAATCTAAAAAGCCACAGAAAGTATCTACTTCCTATGCTTCATCAGCATCACAAACTTATGCGACAAAAACTATTTTGTGCTAACACCTACTCACCAGAGGGTACCCATATAGTCTAGGCACAGAAACAGCCCCTGCTGCCATTCTTATGACCTTACTGCCTAATTTCCAGCCACCCGAACAACAAATCATGGGATCATCTCCTATCTTTGTGCAATACCCTCGCTGTCATCTAGCCTGTCACAAGAAAAAGAGGGTAGACAAAATCAGAGATCTTGTTATATGCCCACAGCAACAATGTATAAGGGAATCATCTATTTACAAACATAGGAACTGGTTAAAAACACTAGTCAGTCTAAGAGAGGCAGAAGATTAAAAAACAAAAATAAGCCACCCAAAGATTTGTTTTTAAAGAGGTGAAGTCATTGTTGTAAAAGATTGACATATTTGTGAAAGTAATTTTAAATGTAACTCTCTTGGAACAAATGTGTGAATAACACACATATCTTTTATTATATCTACAGTAAATATCATGGATGAACTCAGTGAATAATAAACAAAATGTAGACATTGGAATTGCTTTGGGTACTCATTATTTGGGAGTTGATGCTAACAGCTTTTAGAATTTAATCATCATAACAGTCATCAAAAAGGACTAAAGCTTTTTGAAGACTTCTTTTGTGTGACAGATGGTATTTCAATCCCTTAATATTAGTTGATTATCGCTCTATGAGTATGGTACAAAGACAGAGATGAAGAGACTAAAAGAAGATCAACATTTGTAAGGTCAAAAACTATAAAGAGATGGCTAATGTGATGGAACCTCAGAAGTCTAACTGCAGGGTTGGTTCTGTTAAATGGATTAAGGCTCAAACACTAAATTGGAATACATATGCCTCTGTAGTAATATAACCCCAAGGTTTAGTGACCAAAAATGACAGTGGTTTGCTTCTTTCTTAGGTGAACCACAAGTCCAACTCTCTGGGGAAATTGCTCTGTTAACCAGTTCACTTCCATTTGGCAACACAACTACCCCAGCACATCGCTTCATCAGCTTCCATGGCTCAGGGAAGAGGCTGGAGAGCTGCATACTGCCTTTAAATACTTCATTCTGGAAGTGACACACTTCACTTCCTCTCATAGCTCATCGCTAGGACTAATTGCACAGCCACAGCCACAAGCTAAGTGCAAGAAAGGCCAGAGGATGCCGTCTTCTGAATGTGCAGGAAGGGGGAAAATGAAGTGAGTTGTCAGGAGGTCACTTCCACAATACAGTTGTATTCAGAATTTTTATCGTCACTGAAACCAAAATGCCTGACAGAAACAACTTAAGAGAGAAGACACTCATCTGGCTTACCATTCCAGACATTTCTGTCCACCATGACAGAGTGCATGACACAGTTCATCCCATGGAAGACAGAAAACAGATGGAGCAATAACAGAAAGAGATAAAGTCAAGGTATACCCCGAAGATACTCTTAGAATGTACTAAATTTTTCAAACCATCTGTATTGAACAACATACACTGTTATGATAGAGAAAACTCAGGCTTTCCCAAGGACCAAGAGCCTTCTTAGTCTAAGGCACTGGGAAATGCTGTGGAGCAGACAACACAAAGGCCAATCCTAAATGACAGAAGTTGAGATTCAATAGATAATGACTCACTGCCTCCCCCATGCTCAGAACAGTCTTCAAAAAACATGTACTACAAAGAACTTCAGGTATGTCCAATGAAATCTACCCCTCATCCACTGTCCAGAGAGGGACATATGCTCATCAAAATACTTCATAGTGGATTTTCTTCCTTCCCTGACTCATCTGACCCAGATTCATTACACCAAACTAACAGCATCCATGCTTTTGAATTACAGTTTGCCACACAACTAAATTATATACCATAGATGAATGCAGCTCTTGCCCCTCATCACAGAAGCTCCTCTTTGCAGCAAACAAAGGCCATTGCAGAACCACAGCTTGTCAAAACACGGAGAGCAACTGATTGTGTCCAGTCCCAAATGCTACATTTACAATACAACTCATGCACCTAAGCCTCAGTAGGTGCATTGTAGAAGAGAACACAAAAAGACTGTAAGAGCCAGGAGACCAGGATGTCTGTGGGGGTGTGTCTCCTAGAAGTGACAGGAAAGCGACACCCATGACACCTCAACAGTATGGTTGCCTAAACAAGATCCAAAGACAATAGGTTAACATGGGGGAAATCTCTAAGAACCCTACCACTAGATAAAGAACTACAGGTCACTAATGACAGTTGAGAGGCAGCAAATAAATGTTCCCCAGGGATGACTCCCTAACTGGTTGTTCACTACCAAGTGGTCAGGCCTGAAATCACGTGTGTGTGTATGTGTGTGTGAGTGTGTGTGTGTGTGTGTGTGTGTGTGAGTGTGTGTGTGTGAAAACAAAGGAAAGGAGACCATCAGTTTGAAAGGGAATGAGGAGGAGGAAGATAAGGGAGTGGTTGAAGGAAGGGTATATAGAAGGGATTGGAGGAAGGGAAAGGAAGGGGAGAAATAATGCAATTATGTATTTATTCATTTTTAAAAGAGAACACGGTGACAATGTGGGTCTGCTTTAGAACCCTACAATAGGCAGGGCATGGGTGCTGCTACTGATCAGTTTACATACTAGCTCAGGTGGTACCATTTCAATAATTATGCATATTAAACAAGACGACTTTTCATGCTCATGCCTTCTAGAAGATTCTCATCTTGGGCCAGCAGCAGTACTCCCACAACGGGCAAGTTTCCCTCAGTGAGTAAATAGCTGCTCATTGGTATTTTCTCAATTTGAGTTCTCCATGAGCCATTACCCCCCCAATTTGCTGGTACAATGAGAATTCATAGTAATACAGATGAAACCAAGCATTGATTTCATGACCCTCTAGTGTTTTCATGGAAGAAAAATTGAATTAAGTTTAATTGTAGAATCATGGTTCAAACATTGTCAGTCAACCTCTGGAAGCCTTAGTTAATGAGAACATTTTATGAACAGCAGTCCCTCAGCTGAGTACTCTGAAGTACACAGGGCTTCATACTATACATTACTGAAGACACTGAGTACTGTACTGCACACTGGTAGAAGACCCAGCCCTTTTCTATGACTAGCATAGGACTCAGGCCCTTCAACATGTCATCATATAAACAAGGAAGGTGACTGACTATGATGATTATTTTCAAGACCTTCTTAAGCAGTAGTCTCAAGAACTCAATATCATTTAAAAGTCCTAGAGAATGCCTTTCAGCCCCCACTGCATTTGAAAAAATGGGATTCCTTTAGGATTGATTCTTGCCAAAATGAAAAGTGATGATTTTCTCTGATGGTGTCTTCCATTCTCCCACTTGACAATATTTCACATGTCCTCTTGAATGTACAAGATCAAAATAAAGGTGGGGAGAGAAAGCTTGGGACTTCAGGGCACACCTTCCTCCCACTTCCTCGATGATGGAGGCGTATCCTTTGAGTATATATTCTTCAGGTATATTTTCTCTTGGTTTCTCTTTGCTTCCTTCCTTCTCCCATCACCGCATCTACCTTCTCCATTCCGTTTTCTATCTTTGCCCTTAAGAGTTAGGTCATAAGAAAATGGACTGATGGTAGTTGGGGAGTTTTGGATTTTACATGTATGTAGGATGAATCTATTTATTATGTGATAAGCACTACTCAAGATAATTTAGTATATTTGTTTAAATTCAAAGCAGTTATTCTGCTTCCTTGCTATTTTCTTCTTATTTAGAGGAAGATGAGCAGAATAACTAGTAAACCTCTCCCCAGGTCTTCTTTGGCCAAATTCTTGGCATTAAGTTAAACACAAGAGCAACGCTGGATGCAACATGATTAAAAATATATACAACTGCATCATTCTCAATGGTGGTTAAAAGGACCAGTCTACCCTAGCTGAGCAAATGAAACACAGTGACTAAAACTTTGTGCTTTGGATAGGTTTCAAGACCCACTAGTTAATCGAAGCTTTATTTCCTTGTCAATGAAAAGGACACATGATAGTCTTACCTCATAGGATGGTTATAAAATGAGGAACTATACACAAACCTTTATTACAGTCCTTAGACATAAACCATGAAATGAAAAGAGGCTGATTTTGAGCACGGATTTATTCTTAGTTAGTATTCTGGAGTAACCATTTTATCTTTTTCCCTGATTTGCTTGTGTTTCCTGTGTAGGTGGTATCCATTAGAATCTCTCCTAGTGGGAGAAACAGCCGTGGCCTGTTTCTCTGACCTGAGGTAGGTGTCGCCCCTTTCGCTGTTAGCAGTGAAACACCCACAGCCGTGGCAGCTCATGATGCTTTACTAAAACCACCCCGAAATGACATCTTGATTGTGGACCTCCCTGCCTTGCTAGTGTTGCTCTCCACATGGTACTGGGGGCCATCACTCTCTAAATTCCCATTTAGGCCACTCTGCATGCTGTCCAGATAAAGTTGAATTGGATACATGATAGGGTGATACATGATAGGGTGATAAAGGAAGAGGAAGTGGGTGAGTAAAGCAGCCGAGATCAAGGGAAAGCCCGGTGTGATCCACACATGAAAATCGATGGAGGTGAATGAACAGAAGAAGGTGGAATGCATGGAGCTGGAAACAGGGAAACGCAAATCCCTGTGTTGTATTAGGTCTGGAGAATCACTTCTACCAATCCACAGGAGGCACGTGTAAACTGCCAGTGTGCATGAAACCAAGTCCCATTTGAAACTCCTATACACTCACTCAACAAATATTTGTGAGCACACAAAATACAGCTACTCTGAGATGTGACATGACGCTGAGAAAACCAACTTACATCTCTCACCGGTGGAGATTCAAAGTAGCTAAGCACCAGCATTTGGCCGACTTAGCTTTTCTCTTAGAAACATGGGTCTGAAAATAGAAAGTTTCCCATGTCTGAAAATAGCAGAAGGGTTTCCACTATTTATTTTTGCTGAATTCTTTACAACAGGCTCTTAAAGTATCCATACTTATGCATAAAAGCACATTAGAAGCGCCAGGGCAATGGTTCTCAACCTGTAGGTCATGACCCCCTTGCTAAACATGTATCTCTGAAAACATTTGCATTACAATTTTTAACAGTAGCAAAACTACAGTTATGAGGTAGCAACTAAAATAATCTTCTGGTTGGGGGCCACTACAGCATGAGGAACTGTAGTAAAGGGTGGCAGCATTAGGAAGGTTGACAACCGCTGCCCTAGGGGAAGGAACTAGACATAATGGGGATCAAAAGCTTTCACAATCTGGCAGGTCCATAAAGCCAACGCCATCAAAATGAGAAGATGTGCTCATAACGTGGATGCAAGGGATCTGAGAGCTAAGACACTGAAAACTGTTTCCTGCCACTTAACATCTGCGCTAGAATTATTAATGCTGAAGAAACCAAAGCCGTCACTTTTTCCAAGTTAAGTCAGTTGAACTGATGAGCATTGAGAAGCCAGTGTGGGTAGCCATTCAGACTGACTTTAGTGGAACTTTAAAGTCTGGGTACAGTGATGCAAACACACACACACACACACACACACACACACACACACACACACACACACACACCAAGATGAATCTATGCAATGGCCACCAATGGAGATCAATCCAAATTGAATGGAGAGTCTACCAGGGTGCCATGATTTTTTAAACTGCCTTTGGAGCAGAGTTCTTTCTGGAGAGAAAATAGGATTGCTGAACCAGTCTTAGGGGGGAGAGGGAGTGTATTTGGAGCAGCATTGAACTCAATTTCTTATATTCCTGCCTCATCTCTAAAGCTATAACACAGGGGTTATAAGATTCACCTGAAATAGTTCTCAGAGATAAGGGCTAATACATAGAAAGCACCCAGCACAGAAATAGCCCTGAATAATAACAGGGCTGCTGCTGGTGTCACCCGACCGCTTCCATGGTAGCTGACAACCACATCTGGTTTCATGAATTAGGCATGCCTCTTCATGGAATTTGAATAACTCAGAACATCTCATCCCCAAATTCCTCACCATATACTTCCACTGACTCTGCCCACCATGATGTTTTATTTGGAATATAACCAATCCTGTGGTCCTGAGGGTTGAAAGTACATTCACTGAACAGACATTTATTGAAGTCCCACCCTATGCTAGAGTGCTGTGTTTCAGGGATGAGCCCAAATATGACTCTGCTTGTGTGTCACTTCTAGCCTGACAGAGGGGAAGGAGATCAATGAAATCACCCTCGGAGGAAGTGTGAAAACATGACCCTCCTCACTGTAAAGGGAGCTGAATGGTGCTGTGAGAGCTGGAGCAGCCATCCATGGATGCTGCAATCGAAGGAGAAATTAGACATTGCCGGGCAATTTCAATTGTATGGTTGAAGCAGAATTCCTCATTTCATTTGCCGTCTTGTTTGGCAACACATAGGGACACTAAACACCATTCTATGGCCAGCTGCTGCGATGGCCTTGGATTGACCAGTTTTTGAGTATTTTTTTTTCCTGAATAAAGCCTTTAGATGTTCAAAATTAACAACCTAAATCTCTGTCCTCAAGTCTGTGGATAATTAGAGAATGTGCTTATACTACCCTTATTCTAAGGTGTAAGTGTGTGTGTGTGTGTGTGTGTGTGTGTGTGTGTGTGTGTGTGTGTGTTTCTTGAAAAGAAAATGTTTCTTGCTGTGATATTTTAGTTTCTGATAGAGTCCTACTCTGACAGCCCCTGGCTAATCTAGGAAAAGAGTTGATGTGGCAAAAATACCCGGAATGGAAAAAGCTGGAATTATTTCCTTTTTGGCTTGCAGGGTAGAGCCAAGTTGAGAATGTTGTTCTTTTCTCACTGGAAAATCATGGAACAGAAAAAAAAAGGACTCCCATGGTTAAATGCTTGTTACAGCAACATAAGTCTCTGTTTTGTTTTTCTTTGTGGGGAGATCAATGGTTCAATGAATAAGAAGAGCACTGTCTGTCATATTTATGCTGTACATGCTCATGATTATTTGCATTATAGAAATCCCATTAATGGCTCACTATGTTTACCTAGTTTATGATTATTAGATGTATATTGAATCTTATTGGTTTTTAATAGATCAAATATTCTAGAAAGAAATGAAGGTTCAGTTTTCAAATGATAACAAAGAGTAAAGGAACATGGTTAGTAACTACCAGAATTGAGAGGCATCATATAAAGGCATGTGATTCTACACAGCCCATACCATGGCATGTCACTGACACACTCTCAGGCCCGTGAGAGCCACCAGGACACATCTGCAGAGACCAGAATTGTATCTAATGTGATTTGTCTTCATTCTCATCAATGGTTGGGTTGGATAAAAAATAATGATGATTTTAACTGATCTTAAATGCAAAAAAAAAAAAACCCTTAGAATGTCAAGGGTAGAAAAAAAAAAACACCAAGAAATTATGGTGGACTCAGTGAAGACAGCACAGAATAACTACTTTATTCTCACTTATCAAAACTGATTTCCTGTTCTCTTCACTGAATCTCAGTATGTACCCAGCATAAAAAAATGCCTGGTCATATATAGCTTCTATTTTCCATCCATCATATGGTCCTTGGCCAAAATATTGGTAGATGTAATACATGTCATATGAAGGAAAGAATCATCTCACAGGCAACATTTCAACCAAAGAGCATCCTCTACTTTGAGGAAATCCAACTCATAGGATTTGGGGATTTTAATCCCAAATCTGTATGTAAATGATATATTGAAGGGGAAAGTGGGATTTTTTTAAATTACTAAAATAATCTGACTTTTACACAAGATACACTGAACATATTCTTCAGTGGTTCACTGATACCTTAAAAATAGGACAGGACTTAATGCAATGGAAAAAATAATACAGTACCCCAAGGCTACCCCTTCCAGATACTTGCCTTTTCAAGTTAATTCCAAAATGCTTATCAGGGAATTTGACCCTGGTAAATATTAGAGGTACAGGGAGATGCCACAGAATCAGTTAATGAATCACCTCATGATTCCCATGGATACAACATATGTTTTTTTTTTTTCCCTTCTGTTCCAAATGGTCTTAGATCCTGAGACTAGAGTCACTGTTTGAAGGGAGCCCCAAATGAATTAACCTCATTGTTTTCATACACTAGATGGAGCAATCGCTGACATGAAAGCACAATTTAATTAAAACCGAAGTGCAGATGAGCTGGAACGGAAGGCAGAGGCGGTGCTATTAAACCCAAAGCTGTCTTTCATTCAGTGCCCTCTGGCCCTCAGCACACAGAGCAGGCATCGTGTGCAGAGGGGACGTCACTGCCCTGTTAGGATAAAAATAATCGCACTAGTAATAATACCATGACCATTATTAGAATGATTAAAAGCATTAATTATATGGAACTATATTGCAGATGGTATCAGAGTAATGACTATTTAGCTGAATTCCATCCCAATGGCTTGGTTTCATTATTAATAGTAATCACAGTGCTATTGAAATTTTTCCTTTATCCTTCAATATCCGCATTCCCTCAGTGTCAGGGACTAAATAGATGCACATTTTAAACTCTGGGACAGACTTCTGGAGAGATTGGGTAATCTTGTTTGCACGTCCAAGTGGATCTGAGTATTAGTTCACTTCTCCTTGAGACCCACTTGTGGCGATGGTTTCCTTTGTGTTTATACGACCTCCTTGGCCTTTCCAGGATACAGTCATCACTAGACAATGCCCAAACAGTACACCATTTCTGACAACTTGAGAAAACATAGGCAACTCTCCTGGCTAACTCCAAGTTTGCCTTGATGTTCAATATTCATCCCATCACTCAAAGGGACATGCATTCTTCCATTCTTACATATCATACTATGATGGGAGACACCCGATAGTTGAAAACATAGCAACGTCATATTGCATTAGAAAGCATTATTCACCTGCTCAGTATATTAATGCACAAGAATGTCTGAAGTCAGAGTTTACACAATAGCCTAAGACATCAGTTTCTCCCTTAACAACTGGTCTACCAGACAGATGAAGCAGCCCTGTGGGGCAGGAGCTCCAAACATCTTCTATAACGTTTCAACCCTGGAAACCCTAACTTAGCTTTCTAGTGTCTAAAAGTCTGTCTGTGCTGCTGGGTATATGTAAGGAACGTGATACTTAGGTTTGGGGGAATAATTTTTTTGTCTGATTTGACAGTGTTTATCCCAAATTGGAATATTTCACCATGTTGACGTCAAGTGTAGTGACTCGTGTATTTGATGTTAAACTACCACATCACGGTCTGCTTTCTGTTCTTCTTGTGCTCACTCTCAGCTGTCCTCTTTTCTCCCTTCTCTTACTTTGGTCTACTTTCTCTCATTATTGTCAGTGTTTGTACAACACTGTTGCATAGAGTGAGTCTGCCTTGAAATTTCTGTCCTTGGGAAAACTCTAGTTACTTTTTAAATATTATTTCTGCCACAATCTCTTTTTTCTTGCCTTGCCTTTCCTCAACATTTTTTTAGTTGAATTTTATTTTGGGGGGCAAAGTCTCACCGTGGCTGGCCTAGAACTTACAGAGATCTGCCAGTCTCTGCCTCCTGAGTGTGGGAATGTGAGGCAGGTACCACCACACCAGTCCATCTTGAACATTTTAATCATACATGCTTTGAAGTACATTTGTTAACTCCGTTAACTGGAGTATCCATGGGTCAAGCTGTGTTGCCCTTTGCCTCTCCTGATTTGTAGTAGCAAGCTTGTGTTTCTGCATAGTTACACAGAAAACACAGACAAAATGTAAGGCTCTTTATCAGAAATATTCTTCCTAAAAGAATTCTAAAGTCACTTCTGGATAAAGACCATGAGAAGCATTCCCAGTGACTTCAGTTCAATCAAAGTATGAAATGAAACAAAATCTACTCCCAACAGTTGGAGTATTGGTTCAGGCCTATAATTCCAGAGATAGAAGGATCAAAAGTTCAGGGCCAGCTTAGAACACAAAGCAAGTTCAAAGTGCTACATGGTGAAATAGTAAGACCCTATAGAAACAAAACAAAGTATGGTTGTATATAAGTATATAAGGCTACATGCTTATATCTGTGGTAGAACCCTTGTCTAATATGCACAGGGTCCTGGGTTTGGTCTGCAGTGCTAAGCAATGATTTACCATCTACCATTACTCCTAGAAAGAACAACCTAAGATCTCAACACAAAGGCAGGAGTTTGGGAGATCCCTGCTTCTTGGTAAAGCTTTACCTCAGATATTGACCTCACCATCCTGTAAACCTCATAGCTTTGCTTATCTTCATAGATTTTGAGTTTTCTCCTGCAGAAATAGGTGAGCTGTGGAAGGGGAAACAGCCCTAAAGGCCAGCCAGCCTCATGCCTTTGGGCTTCCTTCTTCTCTCCAATCTCTACTCTCTGTTTTACTAATTACTTAAGCCTCAGAAGAGATGCTTTTCATATCTGATACCTTTTTTTTTTCATTGTTCCTGTGGGAAGATTGGCCCTAATGACCTGGTTTCTCATCACCAAAAGTAGATCTCCCATTGTCTAGACTTTAAGCATTGGAGAACCATCTATGACTGGAAACTTTCTCTATTCTTAGAATCTAAATGCCAGCAAAGAACACATCCATAAATTTCATTTATTTACATTTTAAGTAAATAAGTATGTTTATTCTGTCCTGGATGGTAGGGTTAGAATAGAGAATACAGAGGGGAAATTTAGGGAGTTCCAGTTATCTCCCTTAGGGTTAAGCTGACAGGAAGATTCTCACAGAGCCTCTTGAATGTACTGGGGTAACAGGATCTATTTTCATCTACACATGCTTTTTCCTGATAGGGAGCATTTTAGATACTGCTGTCTAGAAGAAACTATAATACTGAGGTTGTCTCACTGGGAAGATTGGGGTAAGGGCACAGCTCATCTGTATGTGGATGCCAAGAGCAAGGTCGAGCATCATCTGCGTTGTCTGCCCTTAGCATGAAAACTCTGCTCAACCTTAGCCTGATGAGCTGCTCTGAAGCCTTTCCTCCAGGAAGCACTGGCTGCTAATTGCAGAGTGGTTCTGCCAGCATTTCAGAAAGTTTATGCTCTCTGCCAAGAGTAGGCATAGCCATTTATTTAATTAAATATTTATTCATAAACGGTGTTAATGTGCAAAGCACCCATCTAGGTATATGAAAAGTAAAAGGAAGGATGTTATTGCCGCCTTTTAATTATCTGATATCAGCTCTATGACTGTGGTTTTTAAGATTTCTGTTGTTCACAGCTTTGCTGTAAGTCATCTTGAGCCCTTTCGAAAAGAAGACAAGACATAAATAATTAATAAACCCATGAACAAATGTCTGTCTCTGTTCTCAGGGTGTTTATGATCCATAACTAACTCAACTTACTGGGAAGTTAATCATAGTGGGCTGTCCTTGAGCAGAAGGTCACTGAGCTATTTCAGAGCATGTAAAGATGCTCTTAGGAGGTGACTTTGTGAGCTGTCTGCTCACAAAACCGATCCATCTCTAAAAAATGTAAATATTATAATTAACTTGAAAATCCTTTTGATCACTACCATTATTCATTTTACGCATTTGTCTGTGTGCACACACACATACAAAATTATTGTTGTCACAGATATGTTTTTACACTGTACATATTCTGTAATACGGTTTTCTGCAACAAGATATATGGTAGATTTACTGATGTTATCTTTCATTTTATATATATATATATTCTGTTTTGTGTAACTTGATGAGTTCAAGTGCATTCTATTTATTGCCACTTACAAAAAGTGGGAACAATCTCCACTTTCAATAAGTAAGAGCAGATAACAGAAAAGCCTTGTTGAATGTTTCAACCTAATCTTAATCCCCTATTTATGAAAGGGATTGCATCATGAATCAGACCAACGATATAGAGAAAGGGAAATGACTCTCAGGATTTTGAAACATAGTGATGTATTTCACCAGAGAGGATGGACAAGATCTCATATTCCAAATCTCTTGTTTCATAAATATGATATTTGAGAATCAGAAGTGTTTACCCAACGTCCACTTCTCCTGGATTTCCTCAAACATTGGGTTTTTATTTTGTCCTTTTTCAGACTGATCTCAAGAATCTCAAAGGTAGGTGAAAGAGTCCTACATGTACTTTTTAAAAATGGAACTCAACAGCTACAAGAGATGTGATATTGGATTATCCTTTGAGCGGGGACACTGCAGTAAAAATGACACTAATATTTAATCAATCAACAGTGACAGTGACAGGTTGATGTCAGCCAATAACAAAAGCCTAAAAAGTCAATATTTGCTCAAGTAGGAAAACTGCAGGGCTTCTCCCAGCCACAGATAATTCCTGCGGTGCAAATTCAATTTAATCAAGTGATGTGCTTTTGTAGGACAGTGCCTCATGCGTGCTCTATTCCTCAAGGTTTTATGTAGGTCTTAACATACCCACTAGTAGGCATTCCTGTTTACCCCCTTTGCTAGAAAGTCTTTCATGACTATGAATTGGGACCAATGGGAAGAGGACCACAATGCCCTGCTTAGCAATGCCCTACCCTGCGGCTTCCCAGTGGTTGCTGGTGATTCCAGAACTATCCGGGTCAATTCTTTAAATTCAATTTCCTATCAGTAGGAAAGGTGTCTTCCCGCTGCAGGAGTCAGCGATTTTGCTCCCTGGCATGTCTGCTGGGCTCTGAGTGAGAACCATTTCCACTCCTTCTCCCAGGCCAGCCCTTCAAGCCTCAGGCAGCTGCCATGTGCCAGCTGGCAAAAGGCTCTGACGTGAAGGGACTCTTCCCAGGTTTTCACATTTGCCATATTAGCAAGTTTGTCCGTTCGATTTTTTCCAGGGCCTTCTCTCTAAATGAAAAGTAAACTTGCCATTGTCCTTGGATGAGAGCCTCCTTGACCTTCCCTCCAAGAAACTTATGGGAAGCAGATGTTATGTGGTTACAATGTGAACCCGCAGAACTCCATCACTGTCCTAATCACTTATGTGAAAAAACAGATGTTGACCACGTTATCCTGGCCCTTCAGATGTAGATAAAATCAGCTTTAATCTCTGTCCTATGATAGATACAAGCCCAAATGATCGGTGCATAACCCCAACCCCAAGTCTCTACAGAATTCTGGACAACTTCAATGCAACCTCATCTTATCCACAGCTCCTGGGATTTTTTTAAAAAACAGATTGTGTGCATGGGCATGTTTATGTGCCCATGGAGGCCAAAAGAGAGTATCAGATCCCTGGATCAGGAGTTAAAGGCAGATGAACCACCCAACACCCATTGCTAGAAATGGTATTCAGGTCCCTCTCTGCAAGAGCAGCAAGTTCTCTGAACCACTGAGCCACCTCTCCAGCCCAAAGCTCCTGGTTTTTATATGTTTACTCTCTCTGCTCATCATCAAGTTTTTCCAAATGTCAAATTCAGCTTTGCTAGAAATTCCTAATCAACCAAGCAAGCAAACATAGTTCCAAAACAGATCTGATTATAACTCGATGCATTGGTGATGTAAGATGCAGGAGGATGGTAATGGAATGCAGCAGCAGGTCAGTAGGATTGAATGTCTGCAGGTGCATCATTGACTCTTTGTTTGGGTCTTGGTCATATGTAACATAAAGGTTGCTTCCATCAACACAAGTCAATGTCTCCAGGAGAGAAGAACCCTCTCCAGGCTCACTCTCCAACCCACAGTGCACTCACTGTGTCCTTTCATATTGTTCCCCTGAATTTTCATTCAATGGAGCCAACAGCCAGAAAACCCATCCTGGCACAAGGGTCTGAAACTCTCTGCTGCGCAACAACTCTCTAAGGACCCCCTGAAAGAGGTATCATGTGGAAATGGATCTTTTAGCCATGATTGTGGGCTATTTAAAGAATCATTTGAAATCAGGTTATTTTTAAATAAAAGTATCTCTCCTAACTTATCATGAAAGTTAATCCCCCCCCACCCAATGCTACACAACTTTGTGGGCACATGCATCTGCCTTGCTGACTACTCATCCAAGGGCTGCCATGTACAAGACTGCCACATTCCAAGGTATTTTCTTAAAGAATACACGCCTTACAGGAATAATGAACCAACATTTTATATGGCTGGCCAAGCTCTAGGCTTGAGGAGGATGCATCTAAAGTTAATCTTCATGGGTTCAGGAATTATGACAGTGATGGGCTCTGCGACCACTTCTGGACACTGAGATGTGAGAATAAGTAGCCTGACTAGTTTGTAAGACAAAATACTGAAGAAAAAGGTTTCTCCTCAACTTCCTTCGAACATTTGGTGTTCTTCTCTGACATCTAGACCTGCTACATCCTTCTTGCAATAAGGCTGAGGAGAAAGCCAAAAGGAGTATGGCAGATTACAAAGATGGGAATAACATGATACTGGAAACATCATTGAGCCAGTGGACCAAAAGTGGAGCATCTGTGTTCACCACTGTCCACGGCAAAAATGTTTCTCTCAAGGCTAAGGATAACTTTTGCCCATGGGTATAAACATGAATTTAAAATCCATATGCTTTAGAGTAGTCCAATGGTATTACATAGCATAGATGTGCTGAATTTATTGATTTAGCCACTTAAAGATAAGGACTAGAGTTATTGAGTTATTTCCAAGCATGTGTCCTTGCATGCAATACTACAGTGAGCCTAGATGCGTTGAAATTTAGAATAGACGTGTGAGCACTGTGCTACAGTAAATTATATGAAATGTGTACCTCCAAACATACAATTACAGAAACAAAAATCCAGAAGAATGTGTACTATGTAACTATGTTAATTTGCATGTGCAAAAAAAATTAACTTGGAGAGTTTAAGGGTAAATTATTTTAGGTCACACAGACTTTTGTGGCAGAGCCAACACAAGAACACAAGCATTGTGAATCCCATCATGGTATACTAGATAAGAATGCCACTTTACACCACTTCAAGGCCTTTAGATCTTCAGTGAAGCTCTTCTCAACTTCCAGGAAATATGGTAGCATGAAAGCTGTCACTGTGTGATGAAGTGAGATGAAGGAGAGTCAGGATAGGATGAAAGACCCTATTGCAGAGAGAGAGAGAGAGAGAGAGAGAGAGAGAGAGAGAGAGAGGTCCAGAAATCTGTTGTGGAATATTTGATCACACTGTGTGAAAGGTGCCTTCTGATTGGCTTAATAGAGAGCTGAGTGGCCAATAGCTAGACAGGAGAGAATAGGCAGGACTTCCTGAGAAAGAGAGGAACTGGAGATGAATCTAGGGACAACGGGAGAAGCCAGCCAGATGTGGAGCAAGTCAGACATGCATTAAGGAGGAAAGGTAAAGAGTCATGACAGAACATACACTACTAGAAACTGGTTAATTTAAGATCTAGTTGGGAGCGAGCCAAAGCTAAAGGCTAAGCTTTCCTAGTTAATAATAAGTCTCCATGTCATTATTTGAGGGGCTGGCAGCTAAAAAGAAAGGCCAACTACAGGAATCCACAGGGGGTCAAAGTGCAGAGAGAAGTGACCACAGGTGTCACGATGCCGAGCAATGACTGGAACAGTTTCATCGCTGCAGCTCCTCAGAGGAGGGAAGAGACACAGAAGCCCACAAAAGGAAGCCAGGACAGGCAGTCCTACCTTCAAGACAAGCCCACAGCCCTCACAAGCCTCAAGTTCAGTCTCAGGCTTTGGTGAGACAACAATTCCTCCCACAGAGGAGGTGCTGGAATCAACCCCATTGTGTCATGCTGTATGACTCAGGAGGACAGAGCTGGACACCATCTGGAAAAAAGGATCCCATTGTTAAAAACCAAGAAGGTTGTTGTCATCCCATTCTTTCTCTGTTCAGCACCCTCCAGCTGGTGGACAAGCTCAGGCTGGAGATTTAATGAGTACTTCCTCCAAAAAGAACACTACACCTACAGCAGGGGGTTGGAGCTCAGTGTTTGAGGCCTCCAGGCAGACTGTAGATATGGCAAAGGCATTGACTCTCATTGGTACAGATCAGATTCATGACAAATTTACAGAATCAAGAACTCCAGATAATGCATGTCAATCTAGACATGAAGATCATAAAAAAATTATGTGTGCCTAGAAACCTCATAAATTGCACACTGTTATCAACATAAAATGCACAAAAAGGCATCTGTCCCAGGAAAGAGATATTGTGGAGATGCTTGGACTAGAAAAAGCACACACACACACACACACACACACACACACACACCTCAAGTTCATGAGAATATCCTTCAGTGAATGCAAAACTGGGAGTGGTTTAAGCACTCAATACAAGTCCAGCCCTGAAGCTTCCACACAGACTTTGGACAGAAAATAACATGTGTTCCACATGCCTCAGGATCACTGGGGAGTTAGTGGTACAATGGCAACTGAAGCCCGTGGAGCAGAAAGTGAAGCCCCCGCAGCTTTAGATTATAACATGCAAATCATGTGTATTTAAAAGGAATTGTTTTCATTAATATATATAAAGAAAATCTGGGCTACACCATGGCCTGAAATCAGGGGACCATCACGGGTCATAAAGCTTCACTTTGGTTTGCCAGAGCCCCAGGGTGAGGGAAAGGTCAAAGAATTCATTTTGTGGGTGGAGGAAGCATAAAGATGGGGTGCTGACAAGCAAGAAGACATAGGTGGCAGGTGGCTCTGGCCAGGAAGCTCACAGGGAGAGATGGCAAGGATGAATTGAGGAAAATATGAATGGGAATTCACACACGAGCATCCCTACCTACACACGAGTACACACATGACATGTACACGTACATACAACTAATTAAAGGACAACCTGAAATTCTTCTCATTTACTGATAATAAATTTGAAGTAGGATAACTCTGAGCTTTGGGTGAGTAGATAGATTGACTTGTAGAGCCACCAATGTGCTATTTACTTCAGGAGAGCCTGGATCCTTCCACCAGGACAACCAAGGGGAAAATACAAAGAGAGGCCTTTTGCCTGTGCAGATGGATCTCAGAGCTGTGGTTTCTTCTATCCTCACAGTGGACCTGGGAGATGCAGCGAACTGGAATATCAGCCACCCCAGCAGTTAGAATCTTGAAAGTCCCAGGAAGGTGAAAGAATATGCTTGGCCTATGGATTTCAGGGCTTAATATGACCAGCTGAAGTTCCTTTATCCCTTCATTCAAAGAAGAAAAGTCATCAAATTAAACATAGCACTGGAAGACATTGAGTACATGCGCCATACAAGCCTAATCATCCTCGTGCAGGGAGTCACATTAAACGTGAATGGATTAAACTCAACAACAAAAAGACAAAAGCAATTGCAAAAGAATTTAATTTTGGTAGGTTGGCATTCTCCCCTTACAGCTTTAAATATTGTTTCTTTGCTTTCTATCTTTGACATCTTGATATAATACGTCATAGAGTTGTTCTTTTCTGATACTGTCTACTTGGGTGATCAATGCCTCTCATGTTTGATTGACACACATGTTCTTAACACCCAATTTTCAAGTTGGGTAACAGTCAAGTAGTGGTTACCTTCTATCTGCAAGACTTAAAGGGGGCTAGCCCTCACACACAACTACGTCCCCAAAGTTCTACAGAGTGTGTGACTTATTAACTATTTACTGTCATGTGGACAGTTCCCTACAGATTTTACCGCCTTCTCAGAAACGTGTGTGTTTGTCATAGTCAGCAAAAGCTGAGAAAGAAGAGAAATGGCTTAAAATGTAATTTCAAATCAAATGGGAAAACATAAAAATGTTTACTCCTCAGTCTGATGAGCATCTCAGAGTAACAGTACTCATGGAGGATGTGAGATGACCAGCTCTGTGGAATTCTCAGAGCTAATGTTCTGTGTATTCAGATGTGCAGCTTCTGTCCTATCTCACATTTGGTCTGCAGGTAGCATGCCACACAAGGAAAAAATGTTCTGGTAGCTCTAGCAGCTTAAAATTCTAGTATTGCGAAATGCTTTTGAGTCCTATTACAGCTTCTTGGAATTTATATATATATATTATATATAAATATATATGTGTGTGTGTTATATATTTGCACATGGAGACACTCACAAATAGTAAGAATGCAGATTCAAAATCAATACTAAAGAGATCATCAGTCAACATGCACAGGGCAAAGCTGTGCAGTCAACATTCAAAACCAGCATTTGATAACCAGGCACCCTGCTTCTGAGGCTGACAAAAGTTGATGTGTTATATAGAACCAAGAGTTCTCAGAGTCATGCAGCCAAAGCTTGATTTTTTTTTTCCTCACAGGAACTACTAGTAGAAATAAAGAAAAATGAAATAACACTGACTTGATCAAAGATTTAATATGTACAGGATTCTTTTTATCCTATTGGGTTGCCTGTCCAGCCTCCGTATGAGAGCTTTTGTCTTGTCTTACTGTATCTTGTTTTGTGCTGTTTGGCTATTGTCTCTTGGTGGCCTGCTGTCTTCTGAAGAGGAAATGAAAGGGGAGTAGATGAGGGGGAGAGAGGAGCTAGGGGAGAACTGGGAAGAATGGAAGGAAGGAAAACTGTGGTTGGATTGTGGTGTATGAGAGAAGAATCTATTATCAATGATAGATAGATAGATAGATAGATAGATAGATGGATGGATGGATGGATGGATGGATGGATAGATAGATAGATAGATAGATAGATAGATAGATAGATAGATAGAGATAGATGGATAGATGGATGGATAGATGGATGGATGGATGGATGGATGGATAGATAGATGGATGGATGGATGGATAGATAGATAGATAGATAGATAGATAGAGATAGATGGATAGATGGATGGATAGATGGATGGATGGATGGATGGATAGATAGATAGATAGATAGATGGATGGATGGATGGATAGATAGATAGATAGATAGATAGATAGATAGATAGATGGATGGATGGATAGATAGATAGATGATAGATGGATGGATAGATGATAGATACATAGAAAATAGATTTAATATGTGTATTAAAAGCGCGTTCTCTCTTTCTGTATATAGAACTTTTGAAAATGAAATTTGTAAAAAAAAAATTGAGAATAATGAGATGAATATCTGTGCCCTCACTAATTTAAGAAAACTAACACATATGAAATATTCCTCTTTAGTGTTGCCTTTTCCCTTAAGAAGTAAAACATGAATACTTCTAAAACAAAATCTTCTTATCCTTTGTGTCTCTCTCTTTCTCACCCATGCAACTGAAGACTACACTGCATTTCCCATGCATGAAACTGTGTGTGAGTGTGTGTGTGAGTGTGTGTGTGTGTGTGTGTGAGAGAGAGAGAGAGAGAGAGAGAGAGAGAGAGATCTGTAAGCAACATACAATAGTATGGATGTTTTTAATTATATAAATAAATAGCACCCTACTCTCAACACCACTTCTGGAACTTGAATTTTTCTCTCAACATTATATTTTTTATACTTAACAGGCAATGAGTTTGGGTTTGAGAATTCTGAACAAAGGAATGGCTGAGCTTTCTTCTTCCTTTGACTCCGGCCACTGAAGTCTTGGATTCAACACAGTAGATGAGTAATATCTGAAGTAATAATGACCCCAAGACCCATCAGCGTCATTACCGGGCCCATGCATAATGAGCCAATGTCGATATCTGTGAAGCAAGTGGGAAAAGAGGCCATCTATCCTTTTAAAATATGTTTTGCATTCCATTTAGCACTTACCCTTTTAGAAAGAGCACCTCACTATTCTGTACCCCTCTAACCTTTCCAACTGCCGCCATTCCTCCAAGACAAAAGCAAATATTTGAATAGTGATGTCTTACGGAAATAAGAAACACAAGAGGGAGGGGTTGGGGATTTAGCTCAGTGGTAGAGCACTTGCCTAGGAAGTGCAAGGCCCTGGGTTCTGTCCTCAGCTCTGGGGGGAAAATGAAAAGAGAAAAAAGAAACACAATAGGGATGGCCATGCTTACCTCACTAGGGTTACCTCAAAACAATTAAAAGTCATCTTGGAAGAGTTAAAGTGTCTGTGTGAGAGACTAAATCCTTAAGTGAAAGTCAACAACAGGATTCGTTGTCATGGAGCTCAAGCCTCATGAAGCCAGGGACTACATTTCTACTTTTCCATGCCATGGTGTCCAGCATAAGGCTTGGCACAGAACATGTACCAAATGAATATTTCTCATTGATTCCAGATGATGATGAACACAAGTTGGACTCCAAAATGCAGCATTAACAAAGCTTCATGGTTTAAATTGTCATCATTGCTAATGTCTTACATTGTTATGTAAGCTCTCCCAATTCTTTCTGATCTTGCCTTCACAAGCATCCATCCCAGTGTTCTCTCAGATTCATTAAGGAAAGCCTGCCATCTTTGAATACTAATTATGCTGACATTTTCAGACCAGAGGCTAAATGTATCATCAATGAGCTTTAACCTTATCAGTCAGAGAGCCCAGTACCGCACGGCACTGACAGGAGGACCAGCCAGTTCCCAAGACATTCTGTCATGCTGCAGACTGGAACCCTGAAGGAATTACCCAATCCTGCCTCAGGACTTAGAAGGACAAAAAGGAAACTTATGTGTCACAAAAACATTTACAGAAAGAAATGTAATGAGTAAGGAAACCGGGACACCCTGGTGCTGAGCTTGGCCTTCTAAGAAGGACTGTTATTCAGTCGAATGGCGAGCCCTGATAACCAAACTTATCCCAAGGTGTGTTGTCAGCCTCCCAGTCTTGTCTGTAAAACTGTGAATGTCCCCCATTTGCTCTTATTGATTCCTTTTCAACCCTTCAATGTTCCTTATTCTTAAATTTAGATTTGATCTAGTGAAGTCCCAAGCCCCAAAGAGAACCTCAGGGTCCCTAGGAAATATGTGCACTTGAGGGCTCGTGTTGTAAAACTGAAAGAGACGCTTTCTGTGTGAAGAACACATCAGGCTAGATCCACTGTTCCTCTTAAAGCTGTCTAAAGACTGACAACATATCATCATTGACAAAAGAAGTATATTTCTTCATGTTCATGTAGCTCATTGCAAAATCCCTCACAACCAAAAATGCTATGGTAAATCATAATCTCAATTATTAGACATATAGACAAAGAAGTGGACAAATAATACAGGAAATGGAAAAAATAGAACAAATAAGATTTATACTCTATGATACTATTAAGCCAGTATTTCACATTATGCAAATATATGCTTTGAGTAAGTTAAATAATGGACTTTAAGGACAAAAATCACAATAGAGTTTAAGGTGACTAACATGACCAAATGACCACTCTGAACACATCATCATCACTTCAAGGCATCTGCATCAAGTAATTATATATTTTTTAAAGAAAGACATTAATATGTCAAAAAATATATTAAAAGCAAAAGCAAAAAATTCATCATATTAAGTCCAAGAATGTTCCATCTTTAACCAGCACGGAAGGTCCCCCAGCATGCCCACTGTCTGATACTTGTAGACTGTTCAAAAGAAAGAACTGGATCTGGTAAGGAGATCACACCAGGTATTGATCTATAAGTTATGTATAATTTAGTAACCGTCAAAGAAATTCTCAAGAAAAAGAGAAAGGCAGTAAAAGTTTTAACTGATATTAAAGGCCAATGTTTCAATCCTTCCCCTTGAGAATTAAAAAAAAAAAAATACACAGATGGATAAGACTGAGGAGAGGAGCCCAGTGGCTGCTACCCTAATGCATAATGCCCAGGCACTATATCACCACAAAGCTGGAAGTTCAAAATGGCATCGCATACTGACTCTATCCCACAGTGGCTGAAAAGGCGGGAAAGGGCAACTGAGCTGGCTGGCTGGCACCCGTGGCTTCAAGCCAGCAGGGGAAATGGGACACATTCAGACATATGAAAACAAACTTTCAGCAATTTCTCTGATAACTTCTAACAAGTTTACACCTATTTATAACCCAGCAATTGAGCCATCTATCCCCAGCTCCTCACAGCTACACCCAAAGGGCACCGAAGTGTTAGTTGCTTAAGTGACAGGGGGATGGAGTTACATATTACATCCCATCCTTCTAGCTCTAGCCTGGATTTCCTACCATGTATAAGCCGCTGTCCATGAGCAAATTAATACTTTTCCAAACCATGGCTGCTTTTCCAAAGGACACCGGCAGGAAGCTCTAGGAAAGATGAGCTGCTTTCATTATATATGACCATACTTAACTTTTCTTGTCAGACAGCAAAGGAAGGAACCTGGAGAGTTATAGGTTTGAATCTCACATCCTTCACCTAGGACCTCATTCCGAAGGAACAGTCATGGACACCTCTAGGTTGTGTATATCGCATCCACACACAGGAAGAGCCTTCAGTAGGTTCTGCAAGAGTGGGGAATGGCTCATAGGAAGTGTTGGGCATGTGTGGCCAGCACAGTGGCCCATAATGATCCTACTGCTGTCATCCCCATTGCTTGTTACGACTGCCACTATTCCACTCATGAAGGCTATGCTGTTGACTGAATAACTAAGTATAAGAGAACTCAGAGGGATGGCAACAGGAAGAACATGTGGGCAACGGAGGTTCTGGGGCGAAATGCATGAACACAAATGCTTCATGGTAATAGGCTCACAGGTTGACATTGTGATACGTATGATTACAGGGTCTCTGTGGATAAAGGTACGTCATCACCAAAGCCACCTGGAGGCCTGCAGGATGGGTGTGAGTGCCACTGTTACACAGGCATCGACGGGATGTCACTTTACAGTACCTTATGATTACACTGAGACATAAGGCACACATAACGGCTGCTGGGGTGTCGGCTTTCCTGCTGCCTCCATAAATAGGAGAAAGGAAAGGAAGGGTAGTAGGGAAAAGGATGTTCTAACTTCAGCACATGTCTATGCAGCAATGGGAAGCAGAGACATTGGGGAGAGGAGAAATGGAGTTTCCATCAACCTTTTAGACTTCAGCATCTGATCCTCCTGGTCCAGAGATCAACCATGCATGTCTCAGGGGAAATTATGAGAAGATTTATTGCTAACACAAGTCAACTTGCTGAAACAGAGATGACCAACGAGGATTACTCAGGAAAAATCCAAAGAGTTCCCCAGGAAATACAACACTGAGGGCTCCCCATGTGATAGCACACCTGGAAAGCCTTCCTACTTCAGAATGGCCCAAAGTCCACCTTGTAAGACAAATGTAGATTCCTTGCCTTACATCCTTCCTCACTGAACATCTCTAGATGCTCAGCTGGGAAACTACACCTGCTTCCGACAGAACAGCATGAAACCCCATGTTCTCAATGTTCTCAACTTTCAATGACTTAGGACATTGTGATAGGAAAAAGGCCTCTTGCCTCTCCTTATTACATAAGGTGTATAAAGCAGATGAATTTCTCAAAATACCCCCAAATACCCCAAAACGGACTAACCTATAACAAAATAGATAAACATAGGCTTTCCTAGGAAAAAGAAAAATTACACGGTCCCTCAACAAGGATATAATAAGGCCAAGAGGGGGCAGCAATAGGTAGAGACCCGGATTGAAATAGTGAGTGAAGGACATTGAGAGTTCCGTGAGAAATTAATGAATGGGAAGCAGGGAGTAGGTGTGAAGTGAATGAGCAGGGAAACCTCACCTGCCCATGCTGCTCAAGTCTGTGGAAGACACACCTCAAGGCATACCTCCACTCTCCTGACATGTAGCTTAAACATGGTTGCTTCCATGGGGAGCACAGCAAAGCTATGTTACTCTCCTTCCCTTGACCAGGTTGATTGTCACAAGGAGTCACTTCGTAGCCACATTTCACAGAGCACTGTAATTTCTAAGGGAAAAAATATTGGATGCAAGATGTGAAAATGCATTCCTAAGAGGTGAATGGCTTGTATGAGCCAAAGGGTAAGGGGTGTGTGTGTGTGTGTGTGTGTGTGTTTCTGTACAACAACCTTCAAAGTATCTTCAGCACTAATACTCCACATGGGGCAGGGTTCAGGGAGAAGTTGGTACTTGTTTTCCCACCCTCACTTAGATCTCAAAATATGAATATCACATCAAAGAGCCCTTTATCGTACCCTGACAAGTAAATGCTTGGGGGGAAAAAAACATAAGAGAGAAGCGAACCTGAGGTCCTTCTGTTTTACCGCTGGGTTGCTTAGTTACTGACACTTGAAGTTCACATCACTTTTGTAGAACTGAGCAGCCAGAACCCTTTCACTGAATATTTACTCTTGAACAGTACACAAGTTTTCAAGTAGACTCCCCATCCCCAGAAAGCCAACATTTGCCGTCAACTATTCAGTGGTGACAAGTGTCTCCAATGCTCTAGGGCAGCGTTCAAAGTAGGAAGAAAGGGAGACTAACAGCTTTGCTTTCCCCAACCATGGGCGGCTTCTTTACTCACCCAAGCTTGGCAGTGGGGAAGCTGACTAGTGAATCAGCCCCAAGACTCTCTCTCTCTCTCTCTCTCTCTCTCTCTCTCTCTCTCTCTCTCTCTTTTTTTTTTTTTTAGCTGAGGATCGAACCCAGGGCCTTGCATGCTGTACCACTGAGCTAAATCCCCAACCTGTGCCCCCAAGACTCTCAACTCCGCCTAATGAGCAGGAAGGGAAACAGTAAGAGTTCAGTCAACCTCCCTATGCCTCCATTCCTGCCCTTTCTTCCTCCACAACCCCAAGACAGAGACAGATAAGAGAAAAAAAATAGCAATGAGACTGAGCCTGGAGAAGAAAAAGTCAAGCCTCAGCAGGTGGAGGGAAGGTTTTTCTTTTGTTTTTTTTTAATTCTTTACCTAATGCCAGGTTTTAGTGAAACCCATCAATAAAACCACCTAGAGCCGGGCAGCAGTGGTATAAACCTTTAATCCCAGGCAGAGGCCAGTGGATCTCTGTGAGTTCGAGGCTAGCCTGGTCTACAGAGTGAGATCCAGGACAGGCACCAAAACTACACAGAGAAACCTTGTTTCAGGGGGAAAAAACAAAAACAAAACAAACAAAAAAACCTAGAAATAAAAGGATTTTCCACATACAAATCAGTGCTTCTCCTCCACTGTATCTTATTTGTGCCGCCCCCACCCCCTAATCAAAACAGAGTCTCTTCTATGTAGCCCTTGCTGTGCTGAAACTCATGATGTATATATAGACCAGGCTATCTTTGAACTCACAGACCCACTGGCCTCTGGCTCCAGAGTGCCAGGATGAAAGGCATTCACCCCTAGGCCTGTCTGTTTCTATTTTCTTCACCTTGGAAAGATTAGTCATCACATGTGACACTAGATTTTATGACACAGAAGGCCACTCTGGAATAAGGTCTGGCTGTGGGTACCAAACAACCAGGAACTCCGTGTATACTCCTGATGCTTGAGGCCTGATGCCTTGCAAAGTCATTTGAGCAATCAAAAGGACAGATTTTTGTTGTAAAAATTAAACAAAGCTTGGCAAAGGAAACTATCAAACTGGTCTGCTCTCCTGCTGTGGTCATAAGCACACTTTAACAAAGAGAAAGGTCGTGATAGTCCATCCTGAATGGATGTCAGTGCTAAAAAATTCAGGGACATCTTATGCTTTGCTTTGTGCGATTCTCGTGATGGCACCCTGCCAACTTTCTAGGCCTTGGTGAGACTTCAAAGCACAAGTAGAGTGTTTACTGAGCATCTGTTGTGTGGATAGTTCAATGCCAACTGCTTGACCTCTGTTCTATCAGTCCTCCCACTCACCCTCCAAGAAAATGATTATTGCTCTCTAGTTTTCAGAACCAAAGAAATGGGATTCCGGCTGAATAGCCTGCCCAAGGACGCAGAGCTAGTATATGGCCACATTGAGATTTTCACACTCTCTGGTGCTTCTGGGTGGACCTCAGGAACAGCTAGCCTCCCATGAGGGTTCTCTAGAAATTCTACAGGCTGAGACCCAAGACCTGAGATGTCTAATATATATATTAGACATATATATATATGCAGATATAGGAAAGCTGCAGAACATAGATTGTTTCCACATAGGCAGGTGGGAATCATTCAGATGGGATGATTTTTCAGACGGGATGATTTTCTCATTCATTCTAGTGAGAGGCTTTTATCTGTCATTTTCTTTTTAGAAAGGAGAAACATTTATTGAGCATGCTGCAGGGTACATCAGGCTGAGTAGTAACTGTCTGCCACCTGCAACTGTGGTTAGGAGGAAGCAGAAGAAAAAATGGACATAAGATGAGAGAGACAAATTGGAGGACCTTGGGTAAATCATCCCTAGCAGAACAGCTAGAAACAAAAGCAATCATTTTTAGTAACTTTTAAACTGTAGCTGAAATGCACATTCCATGATGTGTTACAACTTAAATCATACTTAATTATCCTACGAAAACAAGTATTGAAGACGATATTTAATGTTAAGAAGAGCACAGGGCTCTGGTTGCCTCTCTTTAAGTTTTACTAAAGCCAAATTGGTAGTTTCCCAAGCGAGGTAACTGACATAGGGGTAGATTGGTTTTACTTCCTTGTTGTTATAATTTTTGTTGTTGTTGTTGTTGTTGTTGTTGTTGTTGAGACAGGGCTCACTGTGTAACCCTGGCTATCCTGGAACCTACAATGAAATCCTGGTTGGTTTCAATCCCTCAGAGATCTGCCTGTCTCTGCCACCCAAGTGCTGCTGTTAAATCATGCCCCAGCACACTCAACAAGTTCCATCATGTAAGGCAACTATGGTGCCTATACCTTTCTTCTGAGATGCCTCTGATATAACTGACTGTACAAAACCCATTGATTTCATATGTACCGTCCACATATAGCATGTATTTAATTTTATACAATACTCCTAATGATCCTTCAATCTCATATGGTCAACTATGGCAGTTCCAAATCAGCATCAATAGCTTCAGATTTTAGAGTTTTTTAGGTTTTCTGATTGAGAATGTTCAGCCTGTGGTCATACCATTTACTTCTCTCAAAGCCTGCCTGTGCCTCCTTCTTCCATCCTACCATTTAGGGTGTTTGGATCCCTATGTGGGAACTTGAAAGCCGCACTCCTATTAGCAGGCCTTCATATGTAGGATTTACATATTTAAAACCAAGGAGATACCTGATGGTCTATGGTAAGCACTGCTTCCCAAAATTTAGAGATGAAGTCATCTGTAGGGAAGGAGTCTCCCTGGAAGCTTCAACCCCACTGATTCAGAAGTAGCTTCCAAAAATATACTGCTACTCCAAAGAATTAGGAGAGCCTTGAGATAAAAAAGAGCCTGTCAGTAATAAATGAATACTATAAAGAAGTCCTTTTTTCCTATGACCTATCTGAAGAAACAGTGTACTAAAGAAGTGGAGTGGTCCATAAAGAAGCTTTTGGAGTCTATCCCAAGCCCATGATTTCTAAGCAACACATTTCTACCATAGAGCAGTTCTGCTAAAGAGCAGAGAGAGTTCCCACTGATGAGGTGTTTCTGTAACATGTGTACATTTAAGGACAATCCACTTGCTTTTGTTCTGACTCTGAGATTCCCCAAGCAACTTTATAATCATTCTTGTATCCAAGGTACCATGACATCCAGAAGAGGCTCTGATTCTGGCCACATTATTTTACTCCCTGGAAAGGAACTCCTGCAAATCTACATGTAAACCTCTTATGTTATAATGGGTCTCATGGTTTGGGAGTAAACCTGAACTAAACAAAGTACCTCATAAATTCTGGGTAAATCAAATCTAGAAATCTCATTTGTGCCCAACAGTATCATCCATGAAAGCTGTAACAGAGCCGTTCCTGGCTGCACTACTGTGTGTATCTTCAGTCTAAAAGCAAAAAAAAAGAAAAAAAAAAAAAAAGAAAATTATCTTCTTGAATAAAGTACTCTATGACCTCTCCTCCTCCAGCAGCATCATGTGATCATGTGATCTCAGCAGGTCATTCCAATGCACCTCCCACTTATCACTGTCCAGTTTTGCTCTGAGGAACAGTACTTCTGGAGGCAGATGGTAGACCAAGGAGACATTTGCATTGTGAAGCGCGTAAGTGTGCCTCGAGCTAGTAGATTTGATCATTCATCATGTGAGCACCCAGAGGAAATCCGTGGAGTCTACTTCCCTGCAATCAAATGCCCCAGAGCACACCAAACACCTCCAGAAAGAACTGGACACTCAACATACTTGGAACACAAAGACAAAAAGGTGCATGCATGAGATTCTGGATCCTTGAGCATGAGAAAGCATCATCCTTCCTTCTCTCACTGTTGTTGTGAGAAAGTGTCTCCCTAAGGAGTCTTAGCTATTCATCTTCTCCAAGGTAGGGTGGCAGATGGCAAGCAGAGGATCAGGCTGAATAGGTTCCAGAAAGAATACACAGAAAGTCCCAGACAATATTCCTACCTTTGCAAAGCCCTAGCTACACAACTGTTTAGAGAAGGAAAATACTTGGAAAATTAGAAAATCTATTGCACAAGATGTTGTCAGTGGCGGGTGGGTTCTCTTTTGAAGGCAGCACTAATGAAGATCCATGCAAATGAATTTCTATGGGTCGAGTCTTGAGCTAAAGGAATATCTTGAACAGAGGTGTCTCCTCTCTCTCTCTCTCTCTCTCTCTCTCTCTCTCTCTCTCTCTCTCTCTCTCTCTCTCTCTCTGTGTGTGTGTGTGTGTGTGTATGTGTGTGTGAGTTTCTTTTCTTCTATAGCTACTGCCATTAATTTCTATTTCCATTTTTCACTTGCCCTTGTCTAAAAGAATTAAGGAAAAGGATGAAAAGTTTTTGTTTAATAAAAGGGTTAGCAAACGGATGAGAGTGGAAGGGACGGGGCCTCTCCCTCTGCTACACTTGCAGTGTCATTTTTACGGCCAGCCAGCCTGGCTGCAGCAGCGCCTGAGAAGTAGGTCAGCGATTTGGACAGTGGTTATGATTCTCTAACTTGTAGTGGAAACCCCGAGGAAAGGTTCCCGTGGCCAAAAATATCTGGACAATGCTGCAAACAAGACTCCAGCCTTTGATGTTCAAAACATGCGTGAAAGACGCTGAGGTGTCTTGTAGCAAAAGATAAATAAAAACCATTGTGTTTGTCAGTTAGCTGGCCTTCCCCAGATTAATGTGCCCAGCCCATAAGACCCTTTCATGTTTTCATGACACCTACATCATTCTGGAACTCATGTTTAGCTTCTCTTCTGCCATGGGGAGATGAGGCCTAAAAGTTACAGAGCACTTGAAATAAAGTTATCATGATTGGCATTGACAGAAGAAAACGGGATGTGGAAGGGGGACTAGAGTGCAATTCTAACAGGTAATTCCTTACTGGAAAAGAATGAAGACTTTGCCAGGTGGTGGTGGCTCATGCCTTTAATCCCAGCACTCGGGAGGCAGAGGCGGGTGGATCTCTGTGAGTTCGAGGCCAGCCTGGTCTACAGAGCAAGGTCCAGGACAGGCACCAAAACTACACAGAGAAACCCTGTCTCAAAAAACCAAAAAGATTTTTCTGTGAGGGAGTAGCATTTATTTATTTTAAAGAAAGAGTCACCATAATTCTGAAGCTGGCTTGGAACTGGCTATGTATTCCTGGAAAGACTCAAGCTCACTGTGACCCTCTTGCCCCACTCAGCACCTTGGTTGCTAAGACTGTGAGTATACACCACCATGCATAGCAAAGGATGTAGGTTAGTCAAAAGTGTTGAAGGCTGGAGAAATGACTCAGTCAGTAAAGTGCTTGTTCTACAAGAGTAAAGACCCTGGTTCCATCCCCAGCACCCATGTAAAACAAATATGGAAGTGGAGACAGGAGGATCTCTGGGGCCTGCTTGGCTGGCCAGTTGAGAAGAATCAGTCAGCGATAGGTTCAGGTCTGCAAGAAATACTACCTCAAAAATAAGACTCAGAATGATTGAGAAGGATACCTGATAGCACACACACACACACACACACACACACACACACACACACACACACAAACAGAGAGAGAGAGAGACAGAGACAGAGAGAGAGAGACAGAGAGGAAATGTTTTGGTTACCATGATGATCCTTTCTCTTGGTGATGGTTCTGGACAAGTGAAGGGCCACATGATCTTGAGCAACCTCTACATGGTGTATTGTCTGTGCTCTCTTGTAACGAGGCCTCCAGACTTCAGCACAACTGACACCATATTAGAAGTACTATTCTGACCTCAAAGCCTGGCACACAGGACCCAACACCTGCCAAGGGGGAACAAAGACCTAATTCATCAAAGACCTAGTCCATAGTTCCAAGAAAGTCCTTAAATGTGCTAACCTTGCTTTTGGCTTCTATAGTTCTGTTTCTCACTAACTGAAGTATGATAACCAGGATGTGGGTTTTGTGCATAAAAGACAAAGGTTATAAGTTTGGGGGCTGCATGATATGGGCAAGTTCCCTGTGCAGCCGTCAGCCAACAATAAAGATTTTCTTTCCAGCTTTCAGAGTGTCTGTCCATGGGGTGGTCTCTGGTAGGCTTATTTCACAACATTCTCTTGGGTCATTTTTCTTTTTCAATTGTTAGTAGGGTAACATAGGCTTACCATTGATGCAAGAATGGGCTTTATTATAAAACTCATAAAACCAACACATGAGTGACTAGCAGTGGTGTCAAGAATGCCAGGGCACATGAAATCCAATACCTTCCTGATACAATCAACTACAGTGAGAAGATGAGGTCACATCTTTTTTGGGGGTGGGGTAAGCAGGAGGAGGGGGCGAATAATGCATAATGTAGGAAAGCCCTGCTAAACACCTATAGAGCACAGATGGAATACTGAATTGCATAGAATACTATGATGGTTCTGATTCATTGATAACAATCAGTACCTCCTCCTCTACTCCTGTGAAGCATCCCTGGCCCCCATGAAGCTTCCAAAGCAGCAATGGTAACAGTGATCTAGTCCTTTCTGGAAGCACCATGTTCAAGTCTAGGTACCACAACATTGAGAGTCCCTGTAACTACACTTCTCTATGAGGCTATGAGTCTTAGCATAGGCTAAATAGATGCCAACAATTCTCTAATAAATGAGTGAATAAATTAAAGCTGAGTGAATGCAAAAATTGATTAATAAGTAACTGGTCACGTCAATAAAGGAATGCAAAGAATTGAACTGAGCAACAGTTGGATCTGATATTCAAGATGCTGACCTACAGTCGTGAAGAAAGGAGAACCTGAGCGGCCTGGTAACTGACACAGGGTAAGTTGCTACAACTAACCGGCTATCAGTTGTGATGATAATGAAGAGGATGCTGTTGCTTACTGATGTGGTGCATAAAACTTGGCTTTATTGTTCTGTTTTATTCTATTCCTAATAAATAGGCAAAATTTGTCCGGTGCTTTCATCGTTTCTCTGGGCCCCTTCAAAGGATATTTTTTTATTTCTAAAAGACGATCTCATCTTGGTTCCAGGAGAGAATAGTTAAGACTGAGACCTCTGCATTGCAGGCAAAGCTTCAGGCTAAACTGAAATGAATTTTTTTTTTAATTCCATTTCTGTCCTAACCATCTTGAAGTTCTTTGGGTCTTCAGCTAGGGAGGGCAATCCAGTCTTTATCATTTACTTCACAAGAACACAGCTGCTTCCTTTTGCTGAAGCAGCTGGAACTTATCTCATTTCCAAAGTTTTGCTTCAGAATTTGGCATTTTCCCTCTTTTTCCAGTTCCTGGTGTAAATAAGGACATGGGCTAAAGGAATAAAAACATAAACCAAATACAGCTAGCAAAGGAGCACTAAAGCTTCTTCCCGTTGTGACCATTGATTGGTCGCTCATCCATCACCAAATTTCCAGGAATGTTCAGCTGTTTGGTAGGAGGTTAATTATAGACATTTTGCAGAAAACAACCTATGTCTAAAAGGGTGGAGCTCTGGGGGATCATGGAAAATCCTGTCAAATACTAATTGTCTGTTTAACTAGTTGTATTTGTTCTTGGACTGGAGGCCCTTCCTAAAAGAAGAGTCAGGACAATTTGGGTAGTGTGAATGAAGTCTTTGATAGCGTTACACACAATGATTCCAGAAACAGGTGCTATATTGCATTAGTCCCCCCCCCCCCCGCCTCCAAAAAAAGCCATTCCATTAGACTTCAGACATTTTTATTTAAATTAACCATTAAAAATTGTATTTGTCATGTATATTATGTCAGTTTGGGGATATGTATACATGGTAGAATAGCAAAATCAACCCAATTAAATCTACATTACCTCTCATACTGTTTTGTGGTGAGAATGTTAAAAGTCTGTTCCCACTGATGCTCAAGAAGATAGCACACTATGATTAAGTACGGCCACCATGTCATATAACTGATCTCCTGACCTGTTTTCTCCAACCTAACTAAAGTTTTGCTTCCTTGACCCAACACCTCTGCAGCCCCACCTATTTCCTTTAGGAATCACCCTCATTCTCTCTACTTCTGTGATAGACCTCATTCATTGATATATATATTTTTTTTCCAAATTAAGAATGTGTTCTGGTGACGTTCGGTAAGATAATCTCAGAAGAAAACATTTATATCACCTTGTTAAGACTTGGGAAACATCACAGAAAAGGGGCAGACAGACGGTAAGACAGGGAACAGGGCAGCCATAAAATGCCATCTTCTGAGTGTGACACAGCTATTATGCAGTGAGCCCACCTTCGCTAGGCCTTCATAAGACTGACTCTGTCACAAGCAGTTGTGGATGGGGGAGGAGCTAGTGAGGTCCTATACTCTTTGCTGAACTACCAGCGACTGATAGGTTCTGGGAGAAGAAGTATGTATGTTCAGTTGTATAGTCACTTGTGAGCCCACCAGGCTTCATCACATAGTTCCAAACTGATAGTCACACAGATAGTTCTGGTTAAAGTCACAAGGTCACAACACAAAACAAAAAGACATGAATGTTGGAAACAAATTGTATGGAGAAGAGAAGACTTTGATGGGGTGGGGGGGGGGCAGGGTGAGAGCAATCCAAATGTGTCATACACATGTATGAGATTGCCAAAGGACAAATTGAATTCCCCACCCTTTTTTTTTTCAGAGAGTGTTGTCTTCTACATATTAGCAGTAGTGATTTTATAGTTAACGTTATTCATTAATGTGCATAATTATCAATATTGTATTTGGGAATACAAATGATAGTTGCATTTGATGTTTGAATTTAAATCTCAACTCTTGACACACACACACACACACACACACACACACACATATATACATATATATAATTTAATCTTTGTGCATCAGTTTACTCGTTTGTATATGGTTAATTAAGGTAACTAACTTCACGGGAGTATGTCAACATTAGGTCAATAGTGTCTGGTATAGAATAAGTGCCATATAGATCTCAGCTCCATTTTTATTGAGTTATCACTATGTATCTGGAAAAATAAAAATAGTTTTACATTTATTCTGTCAAGTCAGTGGACTCTGTTCTGTAGTTAGTTCTCTTTTGTGAATGCAGAACCTAAAACTAGATTAATAGGCTTGAAATCGCATTTGCATGCATGCCAGATACTCGGTGTTCTTGTACCTGAATCTGACATTCCTGCTGTTATGACTGTTCTAGTCTATACTGAATAATGAGTGGGATGAGGGAGGAGGAGAGGGTAGGAAGGGAAAGACTCTACCCCATGGGTAAGCAGTTCACTTTGTGACCCTGATTTCCAAAACAGGATCCTCCAGGGACAGGGAATCTTGGAACAAATCACCCTGTGTCCTCCAAGTTCATTCCAGACCTTAATATTTCCAAACAGAGAGAAATCTAATGAAAATGAAAACGTATTCAACAAAGCTTCACTACAACTGAGTAAAATGAGGAAAGACCTCGAGGACAGGAGATGGAAATATGGCATAAAGAAATAGATCAGATATGTGCATGGCATATGGCAAGCTGCTGGTGACAGGAAGTATTGGTGAAATTATTAAGGCCATTCCACGTAGTTAAAAGGGAGGTTTGTTTTGTGGGGTAGCTTACAAATGAAGGGATAGGTTGCAGGGTCTGGCAAAGGTATTGCGCAGTCCAGCGGTGTTCTCTGGAGAACTCTGCTCAGTCTACCTCCAGTGTCCAGGGTCCTAGAACCAAGAACTCTCCTCTCAATCCTGGGTCTTCTGCTTCCTCCTCCACCCCGCCTTGTGGGTGTGACCATTACCGAAGCCTCAATGGGGGTTGGAACTTCCAGGCCAAGGCTGGGATGGCTACCCACTACAAGGAAGAGTCAGTAAGATTCGAAGACAGTGGCTGCAGGTGTCACAATCAGCCTGGCTCTCTTGCTGTCTTACTGTTATTCTTTTGAGTGACATGACAGCGGGTCCCACATGGGCCCCCTGTTTCTAGACAATCCCTGATAAAATAACTCAGAAGATTTGAGGTACCAGAAGACACTGGGGAGGGTCTCAGGATGCCTGTGATGCTGTGTGGATAGAAAGTTGGGAAAAGAAGAACAGACAGCAGGAAGGACAGGCATACGTGTGGAGCAACTGTAGCTACAGCTTAGCCCATGGGATGCCCCGGAGCTAAAATGGCCCATCAGTTATTTTTTTAATATATAAATTTTATCATTATTTTTTAAGTTTACATCCAAAGTAACATGTCTCACTGTGGAATATTCATATATTTATGTTGTTACACTTCATTCTTACTCTACATATACACTGATCTTGTCCTTTCCCACACCTTCTGGACCCTTACCTCCCCTACATTGTCTCTCTTCCTCTTGTGGTTCAGACATTATTTGCCCTTTCTTATTTTCCCCCTCCCTTTAGACCTCTTTCCACACCCACAGTTCCTTTTGTATGACTTCATGTCGTTGACAGATAAAATAGATTCTGCACATAAGAAACATGCAAAACATATTTTTCTGACTCTGACTTATTATTTTTAAACTAATGGCCCTAACCCTCTGACGTAGAAAATTATTCAGAAGTAAAACCACACAACTATGGCCCACTAGTTTCGACAGTCTTGGGCACACTAGATCTTTGAAATCTTGATGAGGTCAGTGGCCTGTGTGAGATGTGGAAGAGGTTGCCTTGCATGGCTGCAGATGTCCCTAACACAGGACAACATTCCCTCCTGGAAAGGGATTGGATGAACAACTTCCAATTGCTCACTGCCACTGAATTAGGAACTCTCCACCTTTAGTCCAATAACCTATTGTGAACCACCATCCACAAGGGCAGATTCCAGGGTCCTAACTTCCACCTTCTGAATCAGAGCCTTTGAGACAGGCTCCACAGGTGGTTCTCACTCAGTGAAGGTTTGGATATGGCTATACATGGGGAAATTAAGAACTATTTCCCCCACAGAGCAAAGCAAGACCTTGAAAGGGAGAACTTCAAATTCCACCACTAAAGCAGCAATATTAGTGTAATTTATAAAGTCAATTCCTGCCTTGAGTAAATTTCCTTAGACACCTCAATGACTTGTGTAGCAGGCTTTTAACCTGTGAGCATAGCATGGCCTGCCACCCCGTCCTTCAATCCTGCATGCATGTGTTCACTTGGAAAGGAACTTGGGGCTTCAGATATATCAACATGAGCTGTGCCAGGGCTGGCTCATCCTGCCGGAAAGACTGAAGGCATCGATGTGTCCAGCTTCCACAGAAACACATGCCATCTGAAGCCCCTTTCCTTCCAGTACAGTTCAGCTAAGTCACTGCTGTGTCGAAGGAAGCTTTGGGAGAACGGGCAGCAATGTGCTAGCTCCACTCATCCTGATCAGCCCAACGTTTGGAGAGCCTTTGATCTCTGTACACTCTCTCCACAGCCTCACACCTAACTGCTCACATGGCACCCATCCTCTGTGTCACTGACATCCTTACCCCTCTCATTGCCTTCCTTCTGATAAGGAATGTCTGGAAAAAAGAATAACACAAAACTTAAACCAAAGAACTGAACCATCGACATGGAATACAGTACTCCAGAGAAAGCAAAGTTTTCTTCCTGAGAACTCAATACGTCTGTCTGTCTAATGTACTATGAGACTTAACAAAATTCAGTGGCCCTGAACCCTGAAGTTCACTTCTAAGGGATTAATAATAAATATACAAAAATACACAGATATTCACTAGAGAATCACCCATAACAGGGACAAAAATGGAAAAGCTAAATATTGTACAAAAATACGAAATAATTAAATATACAATATCACTTTGTACAGTTACTACAATGTTTATGATTAGTCTTGAATAACAAAGGAAAATACTTTCATCTAATATTAAACAAAAGTTCAGGTCATATATTTGTCTATACAAAATTAATTCAACTATATTAAAAATGCATAGGGAAAAAAAGGCCTAAAAGTAAATTTACCAAACTGCTAATAGCATTGTGTCTGGATGATGGAACTGGGTAATTTTCTTTCCTCCTTTCTGAACTTAAACTTCATAGTGTAAGTTTACAACTTTTAAGAAACATGGAAAAGAAATAAATAACTGAATTTGTCAAGGCTCATTCCATTATGGAGAAGCCCATTACAAGGCAGGTTCCTAGACTGGAAGATAGTCTGTTTTACAAAGATGCGCTTTTGGTGGAGAGATGTATTGTAGTGATTGAAGTGATAATCTGCTATTACAAGTACCATCAGTCTAGACTTGGGTACTAGTGTCCATAGTCATCGGTGCTTACAGCCCTGTTTCACTCACTGATAACTCCCCAAAGGAGCTCAGTCACACAGTCTGTCCCTTTGCACATATAACATCTACAGGTTGCTCAGTTTATGAATCTGGAATCCTTGGGCATTATTTCTGTCAGTCCTCACGGATCACCTTCTCTACTTGTCCTTCCGCATAGGAAAGTAGAGTAGTATGTTCATTTATATGAAATTTTAAACCAATCTTCAGAGAGGTGTTTTCAAGCAAACAAGCAGAAAGGGGGAAATGTGCTGTAAATATAAACAGGAAGATGGTGTTCTGTCATTAAAGAGTTTTATAAATTAAACATAAAAATGGTGTACACATAAGTAAGTAAAAGGCTAATAGGCTTGAGTCAATAAGTTGACATTTGAAAACAAAAGTTACAGGAGTTTGATTATAACATTCGATGCATCCAGGTACATAGTCAAACAAACAATCTTACTTATTGATGAGAGGGGTAGACATTGAGACTTATCTTCTAAACAGCCACAAAGCTCTATGTACCGGCAGCTGGTAAGATGTTTGTAGTTGCCGGGCAGTGGTGGTGCACACCTTTAATCCCAGCACTCCGGAGGCAGAGGCAGGCGGATCTCTGTGAGTTCAAGGCCAGCCTGGTCTACCAAGCGAGTTCCAGGAAAGGCACAAAGCTACACAGAGAAACCCTGTCTCGAGGAAAAAAAAAAAGGAGAGATGTTTGTAGTGACCTTTCTGATAGCCCCCAAACCTAACCCCACACCAGGGTGTACTGAGTCCTTTCTGTCTGTTCTCACTGTAGATTGTCCTTGTTTGTTCTTTGTCTGCCCCTTGAAATCATTACCACCCAAGGGCAGACACGGCCCTGGCCACCGTATTTGAGGTAAGCATCAGCAGCCCTTTAAAGTGGTTTACAATGCTTTCTCCCTTTCGATGTCTCACAAGAAAGGTCGGAAAGTCACATGCTTTGTTACCAGCCTTCCTTGTAGTTAAGCATTCAATCCCATGACACATAAACCTACTGCAAGGCTTTCTCTTGGAAACCATATTTTCCTACCATTTCCCTTCTCATGTTATTTCTCCCATCATAACAAATAGCTGGGTGAGTTTGCTCATCCTGCAGCCATCAGGGAAGAGCCTTCCACACAATTTGGGGGACACGGTGATTGATATCACTGAGCCTCTTTCTAATTTTTGTGATAGAAGCTTTCATGATTGCTTTTGCAGGATGGCAGCAGAGATGAAACAAGGACACATGGGAAAGCACGGAATACTCTCTGTCTATTCCTTCACAGAGGACGCTTTCTGATTCCTGCATTAAGCACCCTTTAGACAGACTGCCTTTTCATCTCAGCCAAATGACCTTTTATGAGCGACTCTCGATACTTTACACAAGGTCTATACCACAGAAAACACTTACTAAATGATTGTCTGAGGAACAGACAGTTTCGTGACTGAGATTGGTGGCAATTTGTCCTATTTAGTTTAGTATCTTGTTGTGTCCAGTAGTCCTTATGTTAGTAGGTGCTTAATAACATATGCAGAGAGATTTTTGCCAGATGTATCCAGAAAAAAAAGACACTCAAGACATTGAAAGAAGACGCAAATGCTAAACTGAGCTTAAGAGGAGCCTATATGTGTGAGTGCTCACAGTACAGTAGAAATCCTAGCAATTGCATTCTCTTCTTTGGAAGGCATTATTCTCAGACAATTCACATGGCATTTCAGGACTGAAGGGCTCTTAAAGGTGTGTTAACAATGATGATTCAGAAGAACATCTCCTGGGCCTTCTGTTTCTAAATGATTTGACAAGGGCTCTCTGGAAGTTTGGGAACATAAAAGTTGGGTAAAATTTACAGATGAGGGTACAGCAAGCCAAGTAAGTAGTCCAGGTGGGAGAGCATTCATGCAAATATAGGCAAAAGGGTAGGAAAAACCACAGCATGTGTGGTGCAGAAGGGGGTCCATTTCTTACATCTACTTTGGAATGTTTTGCTTCTGAATGAAACAAACAAATGTTGGATTTAGGGGGAGACCTTTCCTGTTATAAACAAAATTGTTCATGAGCCACAGCCAACAGCTTTTACCTGAGGATAGTATGTGTATAAGACAGTGTTTACTTCAATCAACTGTTTATGGTGTGTATCTTTAAAGATTCAAGCCAACATATCAATGATTCTGTACTTTGTAATGATTCCTATAAAGAAAATGTTTTTAAATAAAACCACACATTTTTTTTTTTTTTACACACCACACTAATTTATTTAAACACTGGAGACTCTACATGAAAGGGATGGTTTCTGTCTATGCTATAAAACTGCCAGAACCCTAAACAACCTCTTAGTTCTCAAGGAAAACCCGCATTGCTAGGAATGTGTAAGCAGTGCCATAGGGTGGGAAGACAGAGGTAAATAAACCTGACTTTGAGCTGAGTTTAATTCAGAACATTAGAATAATGCCCAGAACAGAACTCCCTACTGTTGAGATGGGCGAATCACTGAACAGAGCAGGGCAGGACAATTGCATGGATGAATGGACACCACAGGATGAAGAACCAGCATCTAAAACCCACTGGCTGCTTCTCCAGTCTTGAGTTTGACAGCTCTGAATCCCATCCTTGCTTGGTCAGCTGGAGTCTGTCAGGAAGATAAAGACAAAGGACATTTGTCTCCCCAGTACTTGGGATCTCTCATTAGGTGGCTTAGTTGAGGGACTAACAGTGTTCTTCTTTCTCATAATAGGATTCCAAACACACAACACAAAATCATTGTCCTGAAAATGACTTTCCTAACTACATCAACCCCCCCCCCCAAAAAAAAAAAAAACCTCAAGGGATTTCTGATCCTAAGGATTGTCAGGGAATCAATTTCATCTAAAGACTCTGACATCTTGATTGATTAAAAATGAATTGCCCAGCATATCCTGTTGTCTCCTCACACTTTTTTCTAGGTCCTAGGAATACTAAAAGGGAGGAAAAAAACAGTTTACTAAAATCAAGACCTGGTTTCTGCCCAAAGTTCCATCACTAACCTATGGCTCCAGTGAAGCCATTGGACCTTCAGTCTTTAGTAGACCATTTGTAAATGAACAGTTTAGAACTCTGAAGTCCTTTCCATCGATGTGAGTCTCTGTGGCAGCCCCCAGATCATGCAGCTGCTCTTGTTCTAGATTGGAGCTACTCTAAGGACACACTGAGTTCCCACAGAAAGACTCTCAAATTGAGTAAAGGTTACAGCAGATAGCATGAAGACCTGGGCCAGACAGAACGAAGAGATCCAAGAGCTGCTCTGCATAAACACAGTCTGTGGGATGGTGGGTTTGTGATGCAACCTCCTTGGGCCTCATTACATGAAACAACATATGCAAATCATGCGGCATGGTACCCGATAGAAAACACACACTCAGTTAATATGAGCTCCACAGTCAGTCTATAAGTACTGGTTAGACGTGAGGAAGAAAAGGGCAAAAGAAAACATGGGCTGAAAACTACTAAAGACTTGACTGAGGATGACTGGAAAGAGAATGGGCAGATGGAGACATCAAGAAGAACGGTTTTAAGCTACAACGAGGTCACTTCTTGGGCACATTGGTGTCCCTCTGCTGGTGTTTCTAGGTTCAGGTACATTTCCATCAAAGTCACAGCCAAGTTCTAGCTGCCAGCCTATAGCCAGCTTCTCATGCTCTTCTGTTCCCACATAACAAAACAGGGATAATCATAATCAAAATTGCTTTCTGTATCTCCCTAGTGAGTGGTTCCCATTATCCAATAAAAGAAGGGGTAATTTCCTAATATTGGTTTTTCTAAGACTTCTTGGAAATGACTCAGAGCGGGTGGGGGGAAATACCTTTTTACATAATTTTCTGCTCCTGTAACAACATTCTGTCTCACATAAATAAAAAATCAAGGACATAATGAAGCTCGCTTTCTTATATTTCTGTGACCCTCCCCCACTTCTTTTATAGGGTCCCATAAGATTAAGGTAAATTGCCAAAAGAGACATTTTTTTCCTTGAATATCTTTTCTCCTGAAATTCTTCTCCTTTAAGATACATCCTAGATGCATTTGTTGATTCAGCAGAGATTTCCCTGGTGCTAATTAGTAGATCTCTCTTCCACTGCCCACAGCATCTCCATCTCACCTACCACACACAGCTGTGATACAACTGGTTTACAACCAGACTCCTAGGGTGTAAAGGCTCACAGGGTGGAGGCCTTTAATGGGTAGTCATGTTGCTACATTGGAACCTGAATCGTTTTTTTTTGTTTGTTTGTTTGTTTGTTTGTTTTTGCTGTGGTGTTGATCAATACGAACAGTTCCCAAACTCTGTTGCCATTACAGCTTCCTTCCGAGTCAAAGCTGTGGATAGAGAGAAGATCTGTAGGGAAGAAGGAATAAAGAAGAAAAGCAATGGTTACTAAAGAATTTCTGCAATTACCAGTAACTAAGAAGCAGAGGTAGGGGGTTGGGGATTTAGCTAAGTGGTAGAGTGCTTGCCTAGCAAGTGCAAGGCCGTGGGTTCAATCCTCAGCTACACACATACACACACGAAGAAGAAGAAGAAGAAGAAGAAGAAGAAGAAGAAGAAGAAGAAGAAGAAGAAGAAGAAGAAGAAGAAGAAGAAGAAGAAGAAGAAGAAGAGGTGGATGAATTCTGAAACTAAGATAAACACAGTTACACAAAAAGGCTTGTAAAGATGCCAACCATGTACGTATTGTTTAGGGGACCTAGAACTCACCACAATCTTGACTTAAGCCGGGTATATATAGCACTTTTTCTCAAAGTGGCATGATGCAGCCACAAAGTGGGAAATGTTCCCCCACCTCAAAAGGAAGGAAACGAAGCCTGCTTTTGTGTCTAACTTGTTTGAATTACTTGATCACCCCTTTTTCTCACTCTTCTACTGAGGGTTTTGGTCCTTCGTTCTTCATATTTTAAGAAGAAATTTTAAGATTTCTTCATAGGTGAGGAATTCTAGACTTTAGTCTTCAATCTACATTACAAGTATTTTGTGACTCAGAATTTTTTTTTTACCATGTTTGGTAGGCAAAGCTAATTTACCTTAGTCAAAGATTACCCTTTTTTCTTATTTGCCATAAATTTTGAAAGGTAATTTGAAAGACTTTTTCTATACCAAAATTAAGGAAGAGTCACCTCATGTTTTCTTACAGTGCTGTATGGTTTTGTTTTCATATAATTTTTTATGCATTTTGAGTTAAGTCATATTGTTTAAGGCATGAAACTATTTTTGCCCTTCTAAATTGTTAATAGGTTGTCTGACCTTCAGTTATTATCTCTAGGGTTTGGATAGATCAATAGTACAGCACTTAACTCCCAAGTGCAAGGCCCTGGGTTAGGTCTTCAAGTCCATGGGGGAAAAGGAGTCTCTCTTTGTCTTTTATTGTATATCCAATTTTCTTAGGAACTTTGGTCTAGTACTGAGTTTCCTATTCTTCTGGTCAGTTGATCTATACATGTCCAGCACCTCATCATTTTAATTACAGAGGTTTTACACTTAATATTTAATATCTAATAGAATTACTCCATCCTAGCAAATTTTCTTTCTCACTGTTTTCCTGCACTGAGATTTATTTAAAAGCACTGCAACATCAACCCTATCAATATGCTTGTTCATAATTGTATTGGTATTGTGGCACATTTGGAAACTACCAAGAAGAACTGACATCTTAATAATGATCTTTGTGTTAGCTGTATTTTCATTCTCTTAGATTTTCAAGGTGCCATATTATATGCATCATGGTACTTTTTATTTATTCTTCCTATCATTTCAATTTTCTTCAATTTAGTTTATTTTTGTGTATGGCAGTTTTGCCCGTATGTAGACTGTACCACATGTATGATTGGTGGCCACAGGTAAGAGGAGGGCATTGGATGCCCTGGACTAAACATACAGGTCATTATGAACTGTCACATGGGTACTGGGGACTGAACTTAGGTCTTTGGTAAGAGCAACCAGTGCTCTTATCCACAGTACCATCTCTCTAGCCCCTATTTTTAATTTTTCTACTCTAACTGCAATGACTAAAATATCTAGCAAAAGGTTTAAGCTTAGTAAACATAGTGGGCATCTAAAACATTCATTCATTTTTTTCTAATTGGTATATGCATATGTATAAAGTACTATGTGATGTTTTAATGCATGGATACACTGTGTAACATATCGAGGTTTCCCTGGTTCCTCAAACTTTAAAATTTCTTATAAAAAGTACTTAATTGTTTTCTTCTGGTTTTAGTTCATACTAATTTGCAGGACAATATTCTTATCTATAAGTATCCTACTGCACCATAGGACAGCAAGGTTTTTCCTAACTGGTAAGTAGTGCTATTGATCAACCTCTTCCCACCTCTTCCTGTCCCCTATTTTTCCAGCTTCTGGTAACCACTATTCTAATCTCAGCTTTTTTAGGTTTCACATCAGAGTGAGATCATAACATACTCATCTTTCCAACCCCATCTTATTTAACATGATGACCCTCTTCCCATCCACTGACAAAAATTGATAAGATTTTGCTTTTTCATGACTAAATCATGGCATCCATTCTTGATAATAGTGAAAATGTTCTTGTGTTTCCCATTAGTCCTATCATATTAAGAAAACCTCATTTAGTTCCTATTTATTTGAATGTTCCTGTCATGAATAGGCATTGGTTTTCATCAGTGACCTAAACAACCTCTGTGGGGATGTGCCTATGATTTCCCCATGAAGATATTAACATGACCTGCAGCTTTAATGGAATCCCTAATGCTGAAACAACCTTGGAATAAATCTCATCTGGACATGATACAATATTTTCTTACTACAATGTTGAATTTGATGTGTTAGTATTTTTTCATCAACAATCAGAAATAACATTGGCTTTGGGTTTTCTTTTTTCTTGTATCAGGATCAGGGAGCAAGATCGTCAGAGATGGCAGATCATTTGCTATGAGATAAACTCACCTTCCTTTTCTTTTTGTAAGCAAAACTCTTTCACACTGATTGGCGGGAGAGAGGCTTGATGACAATCGCCACAAAGTAGTCACGCCATTTTGTTACATTTTGAAACATTTGCTATGTTTCTTGTTCCTTGATCTGCTTGTATTGTTTTTCTGCTAGTTGAAATGTTTTGAGGATTTAGAAAAACTTAAAAATTTGTTCTGGTAGTTACTAATTAGTTAATTAACTCTCTGATTCTTCATTTTTGCCTTTGACTATCCGATACAATTAATCTTCTGTACTCTAACCCGCACATACTGACTATAACACTAACCAATAATCTTATTTTGGTTCCTTCCTTCTAATTTTCAGTCACACTTTTTTTTTTTTTTTTTTTTTTTTTTGCTTTGTCACAAGATAAAACATTTGGACTTTAGATTTCTACATGATCCATACTTTTATAATTTTCTCTATCTAGATTTGTATGTTGAAATTATGTTAGGGGTTGAACAAAATCCTTTGGTGGAATTTTCTAAGTCACCGCATCACTGGACAAAGTGCATCCTCTAGTACCAGCAAAACCCAACAAATAATAAATGTATTTTCAATTTATTTCATTACCTTATGTTAAAACTGTGATTTTTTTTTCCGTTGAACTCAATTCATAGCAATATAACAATGCTGTACCTCCTTCCTGCCAAGTCTCCCAAGGAAAAGACAATCTCAAATGCACAATAATATCCTATTATAATAAATAACCCATTTGGAACTTTGTCACTAAGAGCAACAAGAACATACTATGTGTCAAAAAGGGGAGGGGGCTTTCCAAAGAACTTTTAGTAACATTTCCCACTGGAGTATCTAGATACAATCCTCATTTAATCCTATCTTTGTTGGAACCTATAAACTTAATAATGATACTCAGAGCTGGCATCATCCCCAGTCAATTGTAGCTCTATTTATTCATTTGACATCTTAGCATTTAGTTGAATTATCTATCCAAAACACAGGAGCTAAAGAAGGGAGTAATTATAGAAACACTTGGAGCAGAACAATTATAAAGCAAGAGCAGTTATCAAAGAGCGAGTGGAAGACCTAGTCTACATATGCAGATCCTGAGGCGTGAGCTCTGGTGACCTTGTCTATCCGTGTTATCATATTCTCCTTTGATTTTTGCATGTTTACTTCTTAGTTCTCTGTAATTAGACACTATAGAATATCTTTCTTAAATGTCAGCTCTTGTGTATACCTTATACATCAATTTCCATTCAGAGATATACCCAGGAGTCTTGGAAAACCAGGTAAAGCTTGGTTATAAGACACTCTGGATGCTCAAAAGGGAAGACACACATGGGCGTAAGGTAAGGAGTCAGGTCTTTTCTTCCCAGGTTAAGCACAGAGTCTTGGAATTCACTGACCTCTGGGATTTTTACCCTTTAGGTTTACCAAGAATGCTTCCAGCATTAATTATAAAAGAAAAAGTCAGGCAATTTTCACAGACCTTCTTGCAGTTCAAGTTCCTCAGCCCCAGTAGAAACTTTTGGAAGAAGCAACTTCTCTGACCTTCTTTCCTCAATATCCTTGTCTATCCTTTTTCCTCAATGGTCTCACAAGGAAGCTATATACATTTCTATATGACCACTTACTTAAGGACTTGACAGTTTGTCTTAATTCCCAAGGAACATGCCATTTTGACTGGTCCTCTGAGACCAAATCAAGTGCTTCAAAATATGCTTCTCAAAAACACACTGCTGGCATCAAAGTGAAGGCGAAGAACATTTAATGCAGTTGAATGGAACTAGAACTCTCTTTGCAAAATAAAACAAAGCTCTTGACATGGTGAACAACATTCTGCAATGTAAGAAACAACAGTATCAGGGATAGATCAAGTTAGGATAGTAGACTGTACAGGCAACAGAAATATCATCTTCCACCTGTATGAATGTCTAGAGGATTACTTTTATACACTGACACTACATACCCTAGAATAAGAAGAGCAGAGACACCTTCTCTTACCTATAGACAAAGAATTGCATGCGAGATATATGCACTTAATGGTCTTGAGGTGGCTAGTGTGAAAAGGGAACACACATGACTCATAGTGACTCACTCTCATTCGCTGTGTAAAAAAAAAAAAAAAAATTAAACACTGTGTAATTTCAAAGGTTCAAATCTGGTGACCAGTTTTTCCATGACATATTAAAGAATCTTTCAGTGAAGAAAAGTTTCTTTTGAGAAAGGGCATGATAAAAGTGTTAGTTTCCTTGGGATATTAATGCTTCTCTTTCTAAACTGGATCAAATATCTTGATAGATAGTTCTACCTCCATGTGTTCCTGGAAAAGTCGCTAGTCTTCTCTAATCTAGATGGGAAGAGGTCAACAAAGGCATGAAATAAATACACTGTCTGGGTTCGTAAGACAAAGGCTCAATGCAATAAGAAGACTGGACTTAAAGCCCAGAGATATGCATGTGATACACTGGGACATAGAGAGGTTATCTTTACATAAACAGTCTGAAAGAGTGCTTGGAGGCATGAAGCACCCTGGATATCAGCTGCATAATTCTGTCATGACATGACTCTCATCCTCAGCCTTATGTATGTAAGAACTAGAAACTTATAGATGAACAGATTCTAGGTCAGCAGTTCTCAACCTGTGGATCAAGACTGCTTGGGCAAACCTCTGTCTCCAAATATATTTACATTATAATTCATAACAGTAGCAAAATTACTGTTATAGAATGGCAACGAAAATAATTTTATGGTTGGGGGTCACCACATGAGGTATTAAAGGGTCGCAGCATTAGGAAGGTTGAGAATCACTGGACTAGGTGACAGAAACATAATAATTAAATTTACATGAAACTTGAGTATAAGGCAAAAAAACCTATGTATGGTATTCCCGGTGAGGATATTGTAGTGATAGAGGTTCTGGATCTGTCACAGAGTGTTCACTGAAGCTATGCTGTTACTTAACAGTACTGTGTGGGGGATACTATGGTCTGGCCATTTCTACCCAACACAGACTATCTATGGGTAATGCATAACTCCCTGTTAGCTTGGTATATGTGCTCAGAGTTAGAGCACAGTCTAAACTTGCTTCTTTTCCCCTCTTCCACAAATAGAAGATCTTCCCTGAACACTGTGAAGGCTCTCCCTGCCTTCTGCTGTTCTTGCTCCCCTTTTATGGGTATTACTCCCAATAAATCTCTTGTACATCTAACTCTGTTTTTGGCATTTTTTTCTACAGTTTCAACTTCCCTAGGGAGCTCTCACTTTCTTGTAACTAGAGCTCTTTATGTTTATGGCATTGCCTTTGCCTTCTTGCCAAAGTATCTGGAGAGCTCAATCAGAAATCTGTCTGTTGAGTTCAGTAATAAGATGCAGCTGGTTCCTGGAACTCTAGGCCAACAGCAGTGAAACACTTATGATTTCTTCAAATTTACTATGCACCTTCCTTCCTTTACCCGATTTGCTCCATCCATACTTTAGTGTCAGATTATGTATTTTTTCTTCCAGGCAGCCTTCTCTCACATTAGCTCACACAGAAGCTTGGGCAGCCCTGTTGTATTTCTAAAGTGACATCCTTCCCTGTACCAATTACACTAAATGACACAAAACTTACATGGCTCCCCATCCTACCAGAGTATCATCTTGTGAGCAGTGACTTCATTTTGTAGCTATCTGTATCTCCCAAACTAAGCTCAGTGTTTGATGTCAACTTGTTTCATAAAGGTCTGATATGCAAGTGCTTCTGATTGTGGACTGACAGCAGGCTCACATAGCTTTAAGACATGACTACTATAAGTGTCTGGCGGTAGATGAACTACAAGAAACATTCTTCTAGCAGCTGCCTCATGGACAACAAAGAAGGAGCATTCCAAATGTCAGAAACAAATGCAGCCTTGAACCAGGCATATATGCTCCACGATGCTGTGGCTCTCCTGGGAGTACTTGGTGGATACAGGGAGTACCAGTCTTAGCAAGCTGAGATAGGAATCCAATGACCACACAGAAATCAGAGCTGAGGCTTTAGACCAACAGCAAGAGATGGGATTGAGTTGAGACCCTTTCAGAACTACGATTTTAGTGAATGTTTTTGCTAGAAACAACAACAACAAATTCCCACCAGTAGAAGAAACCTCTCTATTGGACTTGGGATGCGTATAATAAATGTGTCTATAGGAATTTGAATCACAGGCCTGCACTTTCTCTGGCTCATAAGTCAAGTTTACATTGCCCTAGAATCTACACACTAACAGGAACTAACCTCAGATCCACAGCCTTCCACAATGTTCATCAAAATTACAAGTAGAAACTTTCCTGCATATACCTCATCTTAGCCTAGGCTATAGAGCTCATCTGCGAACACCCTCTACGACCTGAAATCACAAACTACACAAGGCAACAAGTCAGAGAATTATAGACAAGAAAACTAAGACTTAGAAAGCTAAGTCATCTGAAGAGGAGCAAAGAGGAAGCAGGTGGTGAAAACAGCGTTGGAGAAGACGAAGGTGAAATCCTTGTACCACTACACTATAGTTTCCTGTCCACTACCATCTAACTGTCACAATGAGTGATTACTTGAAGAAATAGCAAGTAAGTTTTAACTCATTCCAAATCTAACCCATCAGTGACTGTTCTATTAAGAGCCCCAAGTTCCTTTAGGACTCAGTGAGAAAGAATACGGTGATCACTTAGCAATGTCTCCCATTGGTGCCAAAACAACCACAGACTGACAATGTCCCCTGCATATTTGTTGTTTCCGGAATAGTGAGTTCTCTAAAGAGCTTCTATCTTTAACTCAAGTTAGAACTATATGAGGGAAAATAGTAATGACAATTGCTGCCACTCCTGATATATTTGTAATAGAAAGACAGCCATCTGTGATACACAATTTAAAAATGGAATTCAAGATGCTAAACTCTTCTGAAGTGGATATTAGTGAAAGTTAACCTCAAATGCGTCAAACATCCCATACATTTTATTGATAAGGAAATGGCGATCAATCTACAGAAATAAGATGAAGTTACGTGCTTTGAAATTAAAATAAAACCTTTATAATTAGCACCAATTTCCAAGGGTCATAAAAATGAATTATTAACTAATCAATAATAAATTGAAGTGTCCAATGGTGCAGGGGTACACACAGGAAGATCACCTTGGCCTATGATCTGCTTATTATCATCTTCATGACCAGATCAGAAGCCACTATGACCAAAGGCAACTTCGTCTCTCAAATGGGTGATATATACCTCCCATACCTGATCTCATAGCTTCAACCTTTATCCTCTGCAGATGTTAGGGTGGGGGCTACAGTGACACTTGTGAAATGTAAATCAGGTCCTGCCACTTAATCCCCTAAGCTCTATGAGATCAAGCTACATCCCTTGTTACTTGGTAGCAACTTCAGCCGCCCTTTCCTCCCGCCTCCATCTCACTGCTGCTCCTGCATCTCAATCCTAACCACACCAGTCTTGTCACGGGTCGGTGGAATGCTCCCCATCCTTCCTCCCTTTGTGCATGCGATTCCGTGGGCGTGGAATATTTTCCTGACCACCCTCCCACCTCCAGCTCACTCCTCCTCCTGTCTCTGCTCAACACGGCAGCCAAGGCTCCCATTCCTGCTTGCCTGAAAGTGTTTATTTCCTGTGACTGACACCCTGTCACCACCCAGTCACTGTGTCTCTGATGCACAGCCATTTTCCATGACTGCAGACTTCATGACGGTGGGAGCCGTTTCCATCCTGTTCTCAGGGCTATAGCCAATGTCTAAAATTGGGGCCTTTCCATATGAGACACATCACAAATGAATGAATGAATTAATTAATTATGAATGAATGAATTGTGGTGATATTTTATTTGTGCTAAAATATGGTGATATTTTATTTGTATGTTAATAAATAAAGCATGCCTGGAGATCTAGGGGGAAAAGGCCAGACATTTTTAAGTTAACATAGAAAAGTCAGGCAGTGGTAGCACATGCCCTTAATCCAATCACTTGGTAGGCAGGGTCTCTGTATGTTCAAGGTCACACTGGGAACACAGCCAAGCATGGTGACACACACCTTTAATCCCAGTACTGACCATAGAGACCTGGAGGTCTATACAGACAGGTAGTAACAAGGAAGTGAGGTAGCTGGGCTAAGAGCCAATGAGAGGGCAGAAGAGCAAGGTAATAAAGGTGCAGGTTAGACAGGAAGGAGCTCCCTTTTTGGTAGCTGCAGAGCTGGAGAGGTAAGGTTGGTGGCTATCACTATTTCCCTGATCTCTAAGGCTTTCACCCCTATATTTGGCTCCATGTTTTTTTTTATTTAATAAGACCATTTAGAAATTCACCTACAATGAATGAATGCATCGTCCTGGATCATCAATTTAATTTCCCGTGAAATAGCAGAAAAAGGAGTAAATCAAAATTTCCAGCCCCCACCCCATCCCCTTTTCTTCAGAAAATCTAGCACTTGGATTTTCCTAGATATTCCTAAATGAAACTTTATGTGAGGAGCTGGGTCTGTTTCTCCATCAATACATAATGGTTTCTAAATGTCTTGGACCCTGGGAATCCACATAAAAGCTCCTGGCCAGCAACAACCACAGGGTGTGCTAGGCTTAGGCTCCAGCGCAGACCTCCCCTGCCTCCCATCTTTAACCCTTTAGCCCCAAGTAATTGCCTTTCTACTTCCACGTGCTCTCCTACCCCGCTTTTTAAACCACCCCCTCCACCGTCCCCACTCTAGTTTAATGACCTACTGACCTACAGCACACTGACTCTCACATAAATAACCAGGGACAAAAATTAGAAGCCCCCAGACCCACAGATGAGAGAAAACACATGTTAACTGTCTCTCTGAGCCTTAGATAATTCACTTAATTCCATGATTTCCAGAACCATCCATTTTCCTGAAGTTTTCATAGTTCCCCTTTTCTTTAACGCTGAATCAAATCTCGTCATGTACATGTATCACATTTTCATTACTGATCTGTTGACAGGCTTCTAAACTGATTCCACGTCCCAGCTATTGTGAATAGAGCAGCAAGAAACATAGACACGCCATATCTCTGTGGTAGGACACAGAGCCCTTTGGGTATCTGCTCAGGAGCAGCGGAACATGGTAGCTCTGTTTTTAGATGTTTGAGAAACTTCCACACCTATTTCTGTAACAGTGGTGCCTGTTTATACTCACTGTAGCTGGGAACAGGAAACGTGCTTTCCCAACCTGCCCACCAGAGTTTGTTGTCGTTTATATTCTTGACGATAACCACTCTGACTGGGGTGAGACGGAATCTCAAATTAGTTTCAATTTGCAAACTCCCCTACATTTAAAAATAAGGTCATTCTTTAACATCCCTTTCTGTGTTTGGTGGCCCTGCTTCACCCAGCTTTCATACTGGTTTGGGCAGGAGGATCCTGAACCAGGGAAGTGAAGCCTGGGATCTCAGGCTGTGCTTCCCTCAGCTGCCTTTGAACTCTGGGGCCCTGGCTTCCTTCCTGTCTGTCATGAGGAGTGAAATACAGGCCTTACATCCTTCAGGGTGTTCTAAGTTTCAGGTAGAGACATTTGAGGAAGTCCTCTGAACAGTCCCAGTGCTGCACAGAAGGAGACATCCATCCCTCAGTGTCAAAATCTCACTTGCCATTTCCCCAACATGGGTTTGCTTCATGCTGAGTGAGATGGATGCTGGCCATATCACGATTCACATCTGAGGACCAACTGTTGTTTGTTCTTACACTAGAAGCCACAGCAGCTAAGGTAGGCCTTCTTCCAATTACGTGGTTTGTGTTCTAATTATCTTACACAGCACCCACACAACAGTGAGTTCTTCCCTGTCACTAAGAGGATTCTCAGAAATCATGATCCTTCCTGCAATACCTCAGCACAGGAACAGTGAGTTCTCCCTGGGCTCACCTTCTTGAGGTACTTCAACACCCCCCCACCTCCACTCCCAGTCTTGCCTCCCTTTGAGATATCCTTGCCCATGCCAAAAAAAAGGAAACTTCATAACTACCAGGGCAAGAAACTGTTGTCCTTGAATCAACAGGCAAGCTTGAGGGCTGCATGCTGTCTGCCTATACACTGGGACAGGCTTTCCCTGGCCTCCAGGTCTGATCCTTGTCCACCATCTATTTCCTAATACAGGAAATGTCTGCCTTTGTATAAATCTGTATCCTTACCTTCCTATCCATGTCTGTAATATGCCTAGATATTTGGATGTCAGTTCCAGTTCTCTGATTCCTTTCCTGCTCCATTTGGTTTACCACAAGTCCTTCTGATCTTGTTGGCATTTTCTGAATTCACAGAATTTATCTCCCTACAGTTCTACAGCTCCCCCAAACACCCAGATGTGATCCTTGACTGTATACTACACCATCATCTAGAGCCAACCTGCCTGGACATACCCTACTCAAGAATGGGCACTCAGGTGCTCACCCTTCTCTGAACAGCAAGCCCTGCCTTTACTATCCAGAGATCTCTGCTCTCTCCGACTCCATGCCTCTTCTTCTGAAAGCTTCCTGACAACCCTCAGGTTATACTCTTTTAAATAAATTTACCTGCTAGAGCATGATCAACAACAGGAAAGTATCAATATCATGAAGATATTGATAAGTGTTCAGAGTGAATACCTGGGGCTGTTCTCATCTGGAACAAGAAAGGAGAACCTTACCAGAAGTCAGAAGCCCCTTGATGCTCCTTCACAGCCACTAAAATCCCTACTCAATGATAAACAACTACTCACCACAAGCCATTATTAGTAGAAGCAGCCTGTCACCTGGTCTCTCCCTAAAATACCATTCCCATGACTCCTCATACAGCAAATCAGTTTTGCCTACTTGTTCCCCACATGGACAGAATCATGCATTCTTTTGTGCCTGTCTCCTATGTTCATTGTGATGCTTGTGAGACCCTTCCATGTTGTCCATGTAGCAGCAGTTCATTCTCCATTATTACTAGTTAATGTTCGTCATATGATCACATCATTGTCTACTTTTGATGGACAAGTGGTTATATCTAGTTTTTGTCCTATTTCAAATGGCAATTTGGTAAATATCCTTGCTCATGATTTCTAGTGTACTCAACACATCTCCCGTTGAGTATATGGCAAGGAGTGGGTATACGTGCCTTGACCTTTAGTGAATAGAAGAGTTTCCCAAAAATAACATACCAGTTAGTATATCATTTAATAGTGTATGGCCATTCTGGTTATTATGACCTGATATAACCCTGGTGACCAATGGTTTCAAATGCCTTTTCTTATGATTGTTGGCCACTCATCTCCTTAAGTGTCTGTTCATGATGAGAATTTTCTGTATGGTGCAAATCCCTTCTCCCATTCTATTTTTTTTTTTTTTTTTTGCTCTGTTGCTCTTTTCCTGGAGTCTGTTGATGAAAAAAGCTCTTAACTTTGAAAGAACCCAAATATCTAATGTGGTATCTGTCCAGAAACACTACAGGTAGCAGGCAGCCTTTGGGGTCAGAGGAGGGATACTTCAGTATCAGATCTGTTGACTTGAAAGTCATTCAAAGTAGATTTTTGTAGGGCTAATAGTTTGGACTTATTAAAGGTGTTATGTAGCTGGAGAGCTTTTCTCCAGGTCCCACTAAGCCCCAGCAGTCTGGTAGCCCACTTATAAAATAAACACACAGACACTTATATTATTTAAACTGCTTAACCATTAGCTCAGGCCTGCCATTGTCTAGCTCTTACTCTTACATTTATCCCATTTCTATTAATCTATACTTTGCCACATGGCTCGTGGCTTACCAGTACCTTACATCTTGCTTGTCATGGTGGCGGCTGGCAGGTCTCTCTCCTCCCCAGCCTTCACTTCCCAGAATTCTCTTCTCTCTTGTCCCACCTATACTTCCTGCCTGGCTACTGGCCAAACAGCATTTTATTTATACAGAGCGATATCCACAGCAGTGTTATTCTTGTGCTGGTCCCAACTTACGTGGCTTTCAGCTGTACAATTAAGACTAAACCTTCCATAGCTCTACTCTCAACCCTGGAATCTTGCTTTCTACATCACACATTCCCTGAGAATTGCTTACTTACAGGAGGAGTTCTAAGTGCGTCTTATAGGGGTTCATTCACATTTAACACCCGGCAGAGGGTGAGACCTCATATTTTTGTTTCTACCACTTTATAAAACAGAATGCTATGTCTCTTGCAATTTCATCTGTTACTTTTTGAAACGTTCTTCCTATTTTTTTTTTAAAATAAGACTTTTACAAAATAAGACTATATTCTTCATCAAAATAGGTGCTGATTACCTATTGCTTATGGCACTTTTCTTGGGAAGAGATTAACAAGTGTCTGTGTATCCAAGAAAGCGAACCAACAACAAGCGAAAGAAATGATCCCACTCAAGCCGAGGTTGGTGAACCAGTGATTTTGTTGGGGTTTCTTACAGGAACGTGGATGAAAGACGGATTACAAGACTATAGATGATTCTAAGGCGACTGCATTACCAGAAAGCCCATCCCAACATCAATGACAACTCATGAAAGCAGCATCCCTGGGGCTCCCTACACAGCTTACAGGCAATTCCACTGAAGAGTCTCCACCATTCCCGCAACTGTTTACTGCTTTCACCAGTTTTCCCTTTAACTTCCTGTGCTTTCCAAGTCTTGTAATATATGTGAACTTCCTTAGCCTCATAAATTGTATTAGCTTTCTGAGCTTTATAAGCCTCCCTCCCCACTCCAGGATGGATTGTTTCATTTTAAAGGAAATGACCACGTAAGATTATCCCCAAATTTGATGAGCTGAAACAACAATTACTTTTCCACGGCTGGTCACCAACTGAAGCTGTGCTGACATGAGTGGATTTGATGCTAGCTAGGCTTGCACACGTATCTGTGCTTTACCTGTAGGCGACACGTAATCCTTCTTCTGGGGCTTGAGTGGATAACTGCTGGTATGATAAAGGACCTGCCTGGGTCAAGTGTTTCTCATCATTCAGTCAGTTTGGGCTTATTTGTAAGATTGTTGTAAGGATCTAAAAAAATGACTTTAAGAGTTCAGAGTCCCTTGAGATACAATCTCAAAAACCAAAAATCACTTTTGCTACATGTTAGAAGCAAGTTATAAAACAAGCCCAAATTAGAGTACTTAGGGAATAGACTTCACCTCCTCACAGTAAGGGATACTGCAAAAGCATATTTTAAAAGTTGGCTACAGAGGCAGAAATAGCTGTAGCCATTTTGAGAAATGTATTAGTGTATATAAGTTATTTTCAAACATACATAATATACCATGATCATATTCATCCCCACATTACCTTCCCTTATCCCTCCTTTTTTAATCACTGTCCTTTTTCTATTTATGGACATTTAAAATAAAGTCTGTCATTGATTAATGTATTACTTTCTCCTTTATCATTTGAGACTTTATAAAACTGCTTGCACAAACATTAAAATATGCTACAATGAGTATACATACAAATCAGACAAACATGCTACCTCTATCCTTGTTGACGGGAGCTCTCCTGCAGTCATTTAAAGGATTTACTTTTGTCTTCATTAAATGAACAAATATTTTAAAATTCTAACAAGCACTACTAACAGGGAAGTAAGAAAAAAACATTCTCACACACGGACATACATGTGCACCAAAGTACATGTTTTTAAAGTCAGGAATTCATGTTGAGAAAATTATGAATGAATAATCATAGATTCCATGAATATACAATCCTGAGGCCATTTAATAGAGTTATTTCTTAATAATAAAAGGCTGGGAAATTATCCAAATATAATTAATTAGTTGAAGACATTATGATGTGACTATATAGTAAAATACTACAGTAATTAAAAGATATGTAAAAAAATACTAAGTGATATGGGAAGGGAGTCATAACAAATTAAGGTAGAAATGATTACATATGCTATTATTTGCCTTATCTATATTTCATTAACTATTTTTCCAAAGTTGTTAAAATCAGTGTTTCTATGTGCGATCAAGATAAAGGTTCTTCCATAATAAATATGTCACCTGCAGCAAATGTTTTAACAACAAAACTCCACTCCGGGTCTGTCTTCAATAATTTTGTTATTGAAGAGCTTACAAAGTTCCACAGCTGTGAGGGTATCACTAACTTCAGACTCCGTCTGAGGAAGATGAAACAACAGGCCTGCTTCAGCCTTGTGTTCTCATGCTGGGGCTGCCTGTGCTCAGGGAGCAGCCTGCCTGCCTACTTCACAGGTGTACATGTGTTGTGTCAGTGCCCATCATTCTGCTTCCTGGCTTTCATGTAGAAAGGATAAAGGAGACACTCACTTTTGTTATGTATCTCAACTGATTCTCTCATATGCAGATTCCAAAGGGACTGGTCACTTGTTCCAACTATGGTGGTTTCAGTGGCTTCCAGCTCTGTGGGAACTCTGACCAAGTTCACAGGAGATCAACCCAGGAGAACCTCATCCTATGACCACAGCACACATTCTTTTGCCTCCTGCTCCCTGCACCTTTGACTTCCCTATTGAGGGGAAAGATTCCAATAAAGTCCCCCAAACAACATCAAAGGCCATTTGGTTTGCTTACACTATGAGACAATGTTTTACTCAACTGGTGAAGGTGATCTACCTAGGGTTGCTGGCAAATGATGGACAAAAGGAGGGGCTAGAAGCTGATTACCTGAAGCATCTCTTGGTGATTCTCTACTCAGTAATAGTGGTAAATGGAGAGTTAGAGCAATCACAGCTTCACATGAGCAAGGCAGAAAACCCTTAGGGGTCAAAGTTTGGAGTCAACTCGCTAGATAAGAATTCCAGGTTAACTGAGGTATTGATCATAGGTATAGTAAATCCAAAAAAGATTGTGGAAGAGGGAGAAAATAAATTTCATTATGGGCTTTGGGGTCATGTGTTTTAATGGCAACTATAATTTGCCTCATTGATTCTCTTGCCTTAATGTGGTGGTATGATGTTCTCCAAAATATTGTGCACCCTAATAAACTTATCTGGGGTCAGAGAACAGAACAGCCACTAGATATAGAGGCCAGAAAATGGTGGCACACAGGCCTTTAATCCTATCACTTGGGAGGCAGAGATCCAGTTTGATCTCTGAGAGTTTAAAACCACACTGGAAACAGCCAGGCATGGTGACTCACGCCTTTAATCCCAGGAAGTGACGGCAGAAGGCGTGAAAACCAGGAACTAAGCTGGTTAAGCTTTTAGGCTTTTGAGCAGCACAGTTCAGCTGAGATCTATTCTGGATGAGGACACAGAGGCTACCAGTCTAAAGAAACAGGATCAGCTGAGGAACTGGGGAGGTGAGGAAGCTGTGGCCTGTTCTGTCTCTCTGATCTTCCAGTGTTCACCCCAATACCTGGCTTTGGGTTTGTTTTACTAATAAGACTCTTTAAAATTCATGCTACACCTTAAGTCTTTTCAGAATTGGTGGTAGCCACTGCCTTGAAGGGAATCTTTTAGGTCTTTTCATTTCCCAGAGAATTTTCCATGGTGTGGTATAGGAGCTATGTAGAGTACTTCTTACATCCCCCCTCATTTCTTCCTAAACTGACAGGACACACTGCTGAGCCTTGTATGCATATCTATGGAGTCCATGGGAATAGCTTCCATGGGGCTAGCTCTGAACCAAGGCAGACAGAAGGGGCAGGTGGCTAGATCCTTCTCCACTTGTCCCTTGGAGGGTCCTTCTTACACACTGGCTATTTATACCATCTCCCACAGAAGAAGATCCAGTAAGATTGCGCCCTCAGTGTTTTCCCGGTACCAAGTGGTTACCGAATTAACAATCTCCCTTTGTATTACATTCCCTCCTTTCCTGACTCATTCCTTTATTCCCTCCCATTCCATCACCTACGTCTGTGCTTCCTAATAAAGAAGTAACACATGAACAAGAACCTTTGCCTCGGGCTCCGAATTTTTAGGGAAGCCAAGCTAATACAAAAATAATTGACAGGCACAGTCATGGTGTTTGTGCTGTAGCTGAGACCTCTAAGATAAACAACCAAGCTCCTAGATAAAGTTAGCCTTTTCTTCTCCAGAGACAAGGGAACCCTCCTAAACTACCCATGAACCTGGCCCAGAGCCCCACACTAAGGCAAGGAGCACCTAGTCATGGGCAAGTTGGCAGAATTTCCTACAACTTTTCCCTATGTCGTCTACCTTAGAGCACATCATTAATGCTCTAATAGTGCTGGCCCCATTTGCCCAGGGATGGGCATGAGACCAGAGGTTCCCTACCACTATTCTTTTCTTTTTTAATAATTTATTTATTTTTATTTTATATGCATTGGGGTTTTGCCTGGATGTGTTTCTTTATGACAAGTGACAAGTACCCTGAAACTGGAGTTACAAACAGTTGTGAGCGGTAACATGGGTACTGGGATTGAACCTGGATCCTCTGGAGGAGCAGACAGTGCTCTTAACCATTGAACCATCTCTTCAGCATCCCCTATCACTATTCCTGAAATGTGATACTTTCAAAACTCATGTGTGGTATCAAGAGGCATTTAGAAAGGAATAGACTGTGGGGTTCCAGTCTCATGAATGGAAATGGGCTAAAGAATACACTTAGACATTCTTTTGTACCTCTGCCTGTTACTTCAAACACAAACAAGCATGGATGAGGCAGACCCTTCCTACAAGACAATAAATTTGTCAGTGCCTTGATCAAAGACATCCCAGCCTCCAAGACTGATATATGCTTTCAGCTCTTTATGACTCCCTCAGCCTATGCTAATCTGCTCTATTAGCACAAAGGGACTAACTAAGATATGCCTAGAAATCATGGCTGATTGCTTCAGGGGTTAGGCTCTGATTATAGCCCAGCTATGTGAAACCATCTGGGAGATGCTTTCACCAATGCTATAGAAAAGCATGGTTATCCTATACCACTGATACTGGGGAGTACATTGGTGTTAGGCAACTTTATTTACTGACTCATAGAATATGTTCAATAATAAAATTAACAAAAATTGGGTATCTAAGTTAGGGTTCCTATGGCTATGAAGAGACACCATGACCACTGCAACTCTTATAACGGAAAAACATTTTGTTGGGGTGGCTTACATTTTCAGAGGTTCAGTCCATTATCATCATGATGCAACATGGCAGTATGCAGGCAGACATGAGATAGAGAAGTAGCTGAGAGCCCTAACATCTTGACTTGAAGACAATAGGAAATGGTCTGAAACAGTGCACATGGCTTGAGCATGTGTGAGACCTCAAAGCCCAAGTCCACAATGACACACTTCCTCCAAACATATCATACCTACTCCAATACCTCCTAATAGTGCCACTCCCTTTGGGGGCCATTTTCTTTCAAACCATCACAGTGAGGCAAGTGTAGCACTGAATCTAGAAATATTTCAATTGCCACCACTGTCATGGGACCTTGTTGGTACTATCAAGAGACAAGGGGTCAAGGCTTCCTCTATGTATGTATTTGCAGGTGCCAAGGACAACCTTGGCTCTCATTCCTCTGACGCCACTAATCTTGGATTTTTGAGGCAAGATCTCTCACTGGACTAAAACTCATCAAGTGTTCCAGGCTGGCTAGCCAACAAGCTCCAGCCAACAATCCACCTGTCCCTTCATCCCCAGAGCTGAAATTACAAACATGCATCAGCACGTCTGACTTTTTTCTTTTTCTTAAACAATGAGTTCAAGGAACCACTCAAGTCCTTATGCCTGCCAGGCAAGCACTTCACTATCTCTCCCATCGGAGGGCAAGGTTTCCAACAAGCACAACTCAATCCACTGTGTCAAGATTTGAGGGTAACTAAAATACCATTAAGTCTAGCAGGCATAGGGGCTTGAAAGATTGCCCAATGGTTAGAGCATTGCTGTTCTTGCAGAGTACCATGGTTCGGTTCCTTGTATCCAGGGATTCTGATACTTTCTTCTGACCTCTAACGGTACCTGCATATATGTGATATACATAGAGACAAGCAGGCACACACACACCTACACATTAAATATTTGTTTATATCTACCATGTACAGTAATTAAAATGTAGTGCTTGATTCAGACATGGCTGGCTCTGGTGGTCTAAATAATGGAAACATATGAGAATGTCTATTTTCATCTCTAAGCTGTTTATCTGTTTGTTTCCCCCATTGGCTTCTCTATTAGGCATAATTGTAGCTAAAGTTTTTCTGTGTCCCATTGGATCCACAGCTGCTCAGACCCAAGTAAACACATAGGCTTATATTAATTAAAACTGCTTGGCAATTAGCTAAGGCTAACTATTGACTAGCTCTTACACTTGAACTCAGTCCATTTCTGTTAATCTATATGTCACCACATGTTCCATGGCTTTACCTGTGTGCCATTACATGCTGCTCCCTGGGCAGTGGGCTGGCATCGCCTCGCCCAGCCTTCCTCTTCCTAGAATTCTTCTTGTCTGCTTATCCCGCCTGGCTACTGGCCAATCAGCGTTTTATTAAACCAGTGTACAAAAGCATTATTCCACAGCACATAATGCTCTGGGACATCAGCTGGGGCCTTTAGGCTGAGGGTAGAGATTGCACTGACCACAGAAGCTGACTATTGCAGCCAGGCAGGAAGCAGGAGAACGTTCTGTGATGACACAGCTCAGGAGGGGGAAACAGCAGGGACACCCTTGCCTTGGGAGGGAGCAGCACCAAGTGGGAGAAATGCACCACCCACTCCTGGACCTGGAGAAGAATGCAGAAGAGGCAGAAGGAAGCTACAGAAAGGCCTTTCTTCCACAGCTCCACCACTGTCCTGCTGAAAGCATGAACCAAAGCAAACGCTAAGCAGATGACACTCAGCAGGCACAAGCAACAGTTCTCCTTCTCCTTACCATAGCACCCCTCCATCCCCCCATACCCGTACCCCACCTCACCCCCTACACCACTTACACAGGCCTCGCTCTTGCCCAGAATTCTAACAGCTGAGTCATGAGAAGTGACAGACTGAAAAAAATGCTTCCCTCATTTTTTTTTCAAGCCAAACATACATACCAAACTGTAAAGACTAAACACGTATGAAATCCAGGTTTTTAAAAGCAATTTAAAAATTTTTTGATATTATAATTTAATTACATTTTCTCCCTTCCCTTTCCTCCCTCCAAACTCTCCTTGTTCTCTTTCAAATCCACGGCCTCTTTTTTCACTGTTATTGCATATAGGTTGTATTTAGAAATATAATACATTATATTATTAATTATATTATACATATAATTTATATGTTATATACAAGTATAATATATAATATAATGAATTAAACTTATATCTAATTATATATTATACATAATTAATTGTATTCTTAATTATAATTATTATATTAGTTTAATACATTATATTCCTAAATACAACTGTTTGGTCCATAATCTTACTTATATGTACATTTTCAGGTCTGATCATCTGGCACAGGACAACCAATTGGTGTGCTCTTCTCAGGGAGGACTACCCCTCCCTGGTCCCAGCTTGCCTCAGTTTCTTGTAGCTCTTATGTAGGCTTGAGGTTTTGTGGGCTTTCCCCCATCCAGTCTGGCATGTGCACTGGTGTCCTCCTTGTTCGGTTCACGTTTGGGCAGTTGTGCTGGCCAGACTTCACAGGTGTAGTTTCTGATAATGCCATCAGACACAATCTCACAGCAAACTTCCTTCTATGGCTCTACAATCTTTTCACCCCCTCTTTGGCAATGTTCCCTGAGCCCAAAGTGCGAGTGCTTTGTAGACATATCCATTGTGAAAAACCACCAACAAAGTGCACTTCATATTTATCCAAAAATGCCCTTAAGTAACACAGTACCATGTTCAATGAATACATATGATGACCATTTTAAAAATAATAACAAGAAAAAAAAAGAGCTCATATGGGATATTCACTAGTTCTGGCTTATTCATTCTTGAATAGAACAAAATTTGGGATAGCCTCTGTGTTAGTTATTTAAGTGGCGCTAGGAACACGTCCCAAACACGACAAAACCACAGAAGAGTTTTATTAAAGAGGATAGAGGTGACAGGCCTGCGTGAAACACATGTGGGTGAGGAGATAAGGGGGCTCATGCAAGATGGCACCGGCGTTTTAAAGGTTGGGCCGCGCATGCGTACAGGGACTCCTGTGGGTACTCCATGCATGCGCGTAGATTACATGGCTGCGCATGCGTGCGCGCGCACTTTACGCAACCACGTAAGGCCACAGAGTCCTGGTCCCGCGAGATGTCTGACCTGGAGATGGCTATTCTGAACTGGAAATAGTTAGGCGGTTCTCCGGGCAAGCCCAACCGTATGGACATGTAATCTCTATCACTCTGGAGAACTATATCTAATTCAGGCCATGTGAGGTATATATCAGACCCTCACATGGTTCCAAACACGCCAGACCTGAGCTTCTGCTCACCCATCAGCACTTGTTGACATAAATACAAGGATTCATCCAAAGCAAAGACAAGAATGTGTGGCTATAATGAGGTCCAAATCCATATGGGGAGAAGCACATTCCAAGAGAAGCCTTCTCCAGAGATGGGATTCTGCATGTTTTAAAGACAAACTTCCAAGTTACAAAGCCAAAGAGATGAGCATTTTGTGACCACAAAGTCCCAGTCCTTTGGAAGTATAGAAAGAGAACTTTCAGGTAAAGGCAGAGGATGCCAGCTCTATAATAAGGCATGATGGTGACCGTCTGGCTAATGAAGTTCTCTTGAAGCTCAAAAACATAAGATGTTTTTAAAAAGTAAACCAATATAACTTAAAGTAATAATTTGTGTGTGAAAAGTATCCAAATGAAAGTAGAATTTTATCACTATTCTAGCCACTGATCTTCATTCCGAAAAGTAAGAAAACTTTTTGATCACAGATTTTCCTTACCTATTGAAGTAGGTTGGGAGTATTAGCTACATGTATTAGCTACAGGAAGCACAATGGGAGCCTGTTGTGATGCGGAAGGCCTAGGATCTGCAGCAGTTAAATTCAATAGCTCCATTGTCATAGGCTTACCCTGCACTTACAACAGTGGGCAGGAATTAAAGGTGATTTCTGTTTTCCATTGTTTCCGTACTGATTGCTAAACTACTGATGTTTTAAAATCCCAATTCACAAGAGCATATGGAGCACATCAAAGATCAATGCAGTATGTTTATATTGTGTATACTATCTGTAAAATTCCAAAATTTCTCTATAAACAAAATTTCCAGTGGGGGGGAGGGGAAATAAGATGTTTTATCTAAAATCTATCCACCCAACTGTTACAGAGTGTGTGTAAGACTATAAGAAATACACACACATTTGCCTATTATAGTCATACTGTAAAAATGTGCATGACTCACTTTATTTTATGGATTTGAGGGGAGGCTGTGATGTAGCCAATATTTACCTCAAATTCAAAATCTTCTGATTGAATTACAGGTATGTGCCTTCATGTTTATCTTTTATAATTAAAAAATAATGGTCACCTAAAGGTCAAATGTACATGAAAGGCGGGTAAAACGCCGCCTCAGATCCTCTGCTAGGGTCAGTCTTCAAAAGACTGAAGACAAGGTAATCTGAAGAAAATGCAGGTCAAAACAAACCCTACATCTTGCATACCTCAAAGTCTTCCTTGCCCTGAATCATATCCTTATCACAATGTAAAGGTTCATTACTGCATGTCCGTACAAGAGTGGTTCACTTGGGCTTTTAGAGCCCAAACCCTTAATTGCCTTGAAGATCTTTGGTGCCAACTAGTTACTGGCTGATCAGCTGTTACTCAGAGTGCTGGAATGCCCCTGTTAGCTAATAGCCCCTTACAGAACTTATATTTACTGTAAGTGACATAAATCTGAAAATCAACCTTGGACCACCTATTAAACAGAACAACCTGAGCATGAGTTTATCTTCCAGTCAGAGGAGAATGTCTTTATCCACAGTTGCAGTCCAAATTCTTCAGGTGGTTCAGAGGCTTACTCTTGTATGGTTGTGATGGAAATGCCTGAAAGAAGCCATACCATGGGCGGGGAGGGGAATCTTTATTCTGGCCCGTGGTTCCAGAGAGCTTTCAGGCCATCATGACATGTAAGACACCATGGAATCATTGCTCTGTCTGTGGCAACATGGCAGACTTGTGTTCACATGACAGACTAGGATGCAACAGACTGCTGGACTAGAGGCTAAACTATGGCTTTCAAAGTCCCATCATCTGTGACCTACTTCTAAAGGTTCCACAGACCCCCAAACGGCATCAGGAGCTGAGAAACAAGCATGACAGAATCATCCTGTGAGGGATATTTCAGATTCAAACTGTAACAAGTCCCCAGCAATTGTGAGGGCATGGGAATTCAACAAAGACTAGTGTGGCCAAATAGGAAAGCACTCTTCTCCCCATTTAACCCCCAAACAACAAGGTTACCAAGACTGTCCTCAGCCAGAAGAGAAGAGAAGTCCATAAAAAAAATTATTTCAAGAGTAAATCCTTAATATATTGACATTGACATTTTATATTCTACCATTCCCAATAAAATGTCTGGGTGACACCTGATGACATATGTCAGTGGGCGTCTTACTCAGGCCAGACTATCCAAACAGCCTTTAAGTGCCCGGCTTGCAAACCACCCAGCTAAGAATGAGCAGATATTTGAGATAGATCAAAAATAAAAACTAACCATAACACACAGAGGGAAAAAAAAATTCAGAGTGAAGAGGCAGAAAGAAAGAAAAAACAGGGAGAATAGTTTCAAAGAACTGTTGTTGTCGAAGAGAACAAGGATTTTTGAAAACATTACAAGAATGAAATATTACAAAACAAAAAGGAACAGCATGCACCAAGAGAGGGTTTGTAAAAATTCAAAACACGACACATATTAAAATTCACCGTGGGAGAGCTGAAGACGTCTCCCAGTTAACGAGGGGGGTAGCAGAGCCACTGAAAACTTGCCACCTGGGCTGCCCTGGCCTGTGCTGCTTCCTGTCTGGCCTGCTCTGGCAGCTCTGTGCATCCTAACAGTCAGAGGTAGACTCGGGCCTTTGAGGTTTTGATCCTTTTTCCTCTCACACAGTGCCAGGGCACCCAAATCAACATGACAATTTACTTGTGAGAGAGACGGGGTGAGACCAGGATGCCAGCTATGAGGATGTGTAACTCAGTCTGTGCATACACTGCTGTGAGATTCCCCCAAATGCCCACTTACTGCACGCCATACACCACAAAGCAGAGGGCTATCCCCCCCCACTGATTTTCCAGCTTCCTAAGTCAATGCCAAGTGAATGATGAAAACATAGGCATGCACCAGCCTTTGCCACAGCCATCGCTGATTACTTTAGTACACAGGCACTGGCTCTGATAAGAAAAAGTGCATCTGCCTTGGTTTGATTGTATTTTGTGTGATTAATCGTCTACGAAATTCACAAAGGAACAAAAGAATAAAAATCCCAGCCTATAAAAGTTTAACTTTTACTTTCTGAATAACTGCTGATATCAAACACTAAAATTATGTTTTAGTTTCTGACAGAAAAAAAAATTTATTTTTAATTTATTTACTCCATGTATATGGGTGTTTTGTCTCCATGTAAGTCTGTGCACCATGCCTGATGCCCACAGACACCAGAAAAAGGTATCAGATTCCCTGGGCCTGAGTGGCCATGTGGGTGCTGGGAATCGAACCTAGTTTCTCTGGAAGAGCAGCCAGTGTTCTTAACCATTGAGCCATCACTCCACTTCAAGTGCTACTGTCTTAGTCAAGCAATTTCAATTGGGTGTTATCTTTTTCAGTATGATGACATGTTATTTCAATTGTTGAGCAAAGCATATATCAGATCTGCTTTATAACTCAACTCAGGTTATAATCTGGAGTTCTCTTAAGTTTCTGTACAAAGTAAACTCTGCATCTCCCATTGATAACACGTAAGACAAGTGACTGCAGCCTCATCTGGGCACAGTTGCCAGCTGGTGAGCAGGGAGGCTCTTCAGCACAGTGTCCTGGTACTGAGCAGGGCTTGTTGCTCATTCCCAGGATACACAACTGTCCCCCTTTTTCAGCATGTAAATTGAATTACTGTGATAGAAACTTGAGATCCGTTTGCCAAACAAAGAACCAGAAAGCAAGATGCACACAGTGGACACTGCATGGATGCATCATCAGGTGGTGCCATGACTTTTGTGAGGACTAGCATGGGAAAAAGCAGAACAAAACTACAGCTCCTTCTCTCTGCCCTCCAGCCCACCCGGCCTCCCAGACACGTGCACAGACAGTAGGTTTAGCATGGGACCTGAGAAGATGCATCCTTACAGACACCCCCAGATGAGAACTATAATGATTTGGTTTTGTTTTTGTTTTTTTCTCATTGACCTTTTCTCTATGACTCATTAAATCCATTCCAGAGCTTTGGTGGATGGAAGACATGGTTTGTGCCCTCTAAGACACTGAAACACAATTAGAAAGTCAAAACCAGGCAGGGTAGTAGAGATGTTGTGTGAGTTGTATGCATGATATATAAATAGGAACCACTCCAATACCATAAAGATTCAAGCTCATCTCTGAATGGGGACGGCTGGAGGGGATTCATATATATCTGGAAATCAGCCATAGACTGATATGTCAATATATCAGTCATATACAGTCTGACATATAGTTTAGATACTATATCAGTCAATATGTCAGTAAAATGTCATGTGCAATGTAGGCAGCCACTCTGGAAGAGCTAGGAAGTGAGCAAGTAGCAGATGAAGCATGCCCAGGGACATGGTGGCCAGTGAATACAGAACAGAAACAGGGCCAGCCTGACCCATTGATCCCTTCTAGAGAGTTTTGACTTCCTTTTGGCTTACCTCCAGGTGTCATGCAGGTGGACAGAAAGCATTCACACCTAGATGCATCTTTCAAGTCTTAAGTTGAGCATCTTCAAAAAAAGACCCTTCATGGACCAACTGAAACTTACTGTCTCTTCCCTCCCCTGAAACCAGCATGAACTGCAAGCTCCTAAGTCATGGCTCCCATGACAGAACATCATCCCAAGACATTTGGTTGCTTGACAACTTCCACAGTGGAAGATAACAGAGGACAAGTAGGTCACTGGCCTCCCACTGACTGCCCCAAATCTCTACATTACTTCATCTTTCTTTCTTACTGAAAGAACACAGGAGGGCTGGGGAGATGGCTCAGTCAGTACACTACTTCCCTTGCGACATGAAGACCTGATTTCTATGCCAGAATCCAAAAAAAAGGAGCTAGATACTGCAGCACCAGTAAGATGGCTTAGTAGGTAAAGGCTCCTCCAACCATCCTGATGACCTAAGTCTCTGGAACCCACACCACACGGCAGAAAGGAAGAACCAACCCCCTTGTCCCCTAACCTCCAGATACTTTTACACATACACACACACACACACACAGAGAGAGAGAGAGAGAGAGAGAGAGAGAGAGAGAGAGAGAGAGAGAGAGAGAGATTATTTTTAAAGAAGCTAGACATAATGATACAGTTTTATAATCCTAGTACTGGGAAAGTAGAGGCATGTGGCTCTCAGGGGCTTGCTGGCCAATCAACCTAGTCTCTTGGGAGAGTTCCAGGCCACAGAAAGACCATTTGTCACAAAGGCCAAGTGGAAAGTGTGTTAAGGAATGACACCAGTTGACTTCTAGCTCCTCATGCATGCCCATGTATGCATACACACATGCTGGCATGCAAACACACAACACACAAAAGAATATAGCCTCAATTCTTAATGTTGACATTTGTATCACTCAAAAAATAAAGCACGGTAAATCTTTTTTTTAACCGCCTGTATCCCAGGCTTAGGGGTAAAGAAGCTGGCTGTCTGAAAACTGAAAGATGTGCACAAACACAGCTCCAACAAAAGCTTGCTCTTCTTACCAAAGGACCAGGTAAGGACACGGACAAGACACACACTTGTAGATGTCAACCACTCTACTCCAGCTAAAAAGGGAGAATAAAAATCTATATCCTTACCATCATCAATAGGAACTCCCACCAGACCCAAAGTTGGTACCAAGCTGACATCAGAGAAGTATAGGGGAGTAACAAATCACCCTCTTTCCAATGATATCAGAAGAACATCCTCTGTGGAACCGAGACTGTTGACCAATTTCTAAACAGTCTTATTAAATAAAAACCAGAGAGCTGAATACAGGGGTGATAGCCAAAGAGATCAGAGAACTAGCAAAGAGCCTTATCTTACCACCTCAGCAGCATCGCTTCCCCAGAGAGAGCTTCTTCCCATCTAACTTGTGTTTATTGCCTTCCTGTTCTGCCTTCTCATTGGCTTTAAGCCCAGCCACATGACTTTGTCATCACTGCCTGTCTGTATAGACCTCCAGGTCTCTATGGTTGGTACTAGGCTTATGGCACCATAATCATGGCACCACGCTTGGCTGTGTCCTTGACCACACAGAGACTCTTCCTGCCATGTGATCTGATTAAGGGTGTGGGCTACCACTGCCTGACTCCTGTTTATGGCTATGTGACCTCTGATCTCCAGGCAAACTTTATTTATTAACATACAAATAAAGTCACATTTCAGAACAATTAAAATATCACCACACTAGACTTTCATCCCACCCATCTTGTGATAAAGCAAGCTCCTCCCTCCCCTCTGGAGGGAACAATCAGAGACCTGATTGAGTCAAGGACAGCATCGATTCTCTGCAGTAACCAGGGCAACCCCATCCCCCCCCCCCCATGTCAGCAGAGCACGCCCACAACTAATCCTATGGGTAAAAACCAAGCCTTAGGAAGCAGGCAGGGACAAGCTAAGTGGGCAGGGTGGATTTTTGTAAAACCCCACCCTCCAGCATTACCAAGACTGTGGCTGTACTTTCTGAGCCACAGGTATGTCAAAGGGAACTTCCTAAAGCGGAAGGTTCAGTGAATGAGAAAAGACAATGGATGGCAAGGTTGAAGAATTGGATAACAAAGGTTTTAAACCATCATAAAAATATCCCAATAAGAAGTTATAAACCTACAAATAACCAAGAAGTATCAGAGAGGGAAGAATAAATAAAATTTAAAAATAGCAAAAAAAGAAAAAAATCTAATTATTCAAGTTAAAAAAAAAACTAGTAGATTAACTCAAAATCAGACTAAAGAAGAAAAAGAAAGGATTTAGTGAATGGAAAACCAGAACAGTAAAAGTGTCCCAGTACTTTGGCCTGTTTCTGTTACTATGGCTGTTCCTATGGAGGAAGAGTAATGTTCTGCTGTGGTATCATTTGACTCTGACGAGGGTCTTATGGCAGATGGTGTGTGTCAGAGTGTGTGAATATATCTCAAAGCACAAAGAGCCATTCTGAATGGACATATCCCTCTCTCAATATTGACAGAACTACTCTGAAAACCAGCCAGCACACAGAAGAACCCAACATCTCGATAAACAAACAGCTTCTACTCAACGTTTCCAGAACTTTCCTCTGAACAACAGCAGCCACAGGATGTGTATCAGGGGAAGCCAATCTCGAGCCATTAAGCAAGCACTGATCACAGTGAAATCAAACTCAAAGGCAGTAACGAGGTTAGAGAAAATAATAAAATCCTCACTACTGACAACTAGGTCTACCTGTAAACAATCCAGGAGAGAAAGGAGACATTACAGCGGAAGCATGTCAACAGTTTGGGAACAAAAGTGAATCAGCGTGAAGAACACAGCACTAAGTGCATTAATTAGCATAAAGAAAAAAGTTTCTCATCAGTAATGCAAACTCACACCCCCAATACAGATAAGAATAGCAAAAGGAATCTGAATCGAGAAAGAAGAAAAGGGTAAAGATAGGAATACAAATTAATGATACTGAAAAGGAAAAGAGCAGTAAAGATTAATTGAAATGTTGCCCTTTAGAAAGGCCAGTAAAACCATCAAACCTTGAGCAAATCTAATAAAGAAAAAAAAAAAAAAAAAAAAAAAAGGAGATGTAAATCTCCAGCACCAGGAATGACGCTGGCATCACCACAGAGTCTGCAGACACCAAAACATAAAACTTGAAAAACTTTATAATTATTTAAAATAGCTCATTCTTATTTTGAAATCCTTCCCACCCCCAGCCCTCCATACACGGATGGGATGCTTGAAATGGAGAATTCCACCAAAGTATCAATATTCACTCTGTACAATGCCTTGTTAAAAAAATAAATAAATAAAGTGAAAGAGGGTTGGAGGTATTGCTCAGTCCTAGAGTGTTTACCCAGCATGTAGGGGGCCCCCCGGATTGACCCCCAGTGGCCAAAAAGTCAAAATACATATTGTCAAGCATGATGATAAACAGGTGTAATCCCAGGAGACTGAGGAGAGAAGATCACAAATCTGGGGGCCCCCTTGGCTACATTGTGATACCGCATCTCTAAAATAATAAAGATGATAATAGTACTACTTCCTTTATTTTTGAAAGGTAGTATTTTCCTGATATCAAAACCACACAAAACATACAGACATCAAAAGTCCTTAAATGTGTAACAGCAGGCCGTAATAAAAAAAAAAAAAATTTATATGCCCGGAGTAAGGAGTTCATTCCATGGGTGCCAGCCTGGCAGGCTAAATTCTGTACATCTCTACTCAGGGGCAATTCAAGGGGTCTACTTCTCTTACCACAGTTACTCATTGTCCTGTAGATTGTCATGAAATAAAGCCAGAAATATAAACAAAAGGAATATACATTGGAGAGAAAGAAAGAAAGAAAGAAATTGTTCCTGGCTCTAGATGTAATCAATTATCTTTGTAACAAAAAATAAAGGGTCCCAAGATAGCTATGGAAAATTAAAAATCTTCAAGAGCTACTAAGTGTCTTCAAAGTCATAGAATACAAACATAAAAATAGGTTGTATTCCTTTAGACGAACAAATACGAAACCAGTTACTGTTTTCTGCCAACAACAAAGAAATACAAAGACGCACACCTAACAAGGCATGATGGGACTTGGGAACCAAAACTTGTCAAGGATGAGAAAAGCGTTGAGAGACCTAAATAAATGGAAAAATCAATGATGTTCATAGATGACCTCAAAGACGCCAATTCTTTCCAAACAGTCATTTGGAATGTCAAAGTCCTGGCAATACTTCTTATACACTTGGACATTCTAAATTTTGTGTGAAAAGGTAAAATGATTACAATAGCCAAAGCAATTTGTAAACTAATTAAGTCAAAGGGACTCAGTCTGACTTGGTACCAGGGGCGTGTGCCACTGGCAGGGAGACGGGAAGACAGGTGAATGGAATTCAATACGGAACATATGATTAGACTCTGGTAATATGCCTGAGTGATTTCTTACCAAGGTGAAAAATAAATTAAAATGAGGAACAGCCCCTGCAACAAATTGTTCTGTTGCAATTAAACATTCATAGGTATAAATAAAATTTTTTTAAAAATCCACACCAAAAAATTGAAAGTTAACTAAGAATGGATCTTAATATATAAGACTGCAAAGCTTTCAGAAAAATATATCAGAGGAAACCTTCAGGAGCTGAGCTGATCCAAGAGGCTTTAGTCTCAGCACCAAGGGCACAATTCACAACCAGGAAGTTGGCTAAGCAGGCTTTCCCACACATTCAAAACTTCTGAGAAAGACCCTGCTATCAAGATAAGTGACAAGCTGCTTACCTGGAGAAAATATTATCGGCCACATATTTGGCAAAGGATTGCTATCTAAAATATACCAAGAAGTTTCAATATAGTCTTTGGGTCTTTTTAATTTGGGTATATGATGTTTACATTTATCTCCAAGTTTTTTTGTTTTGTTTTGTTTTAGTTTTGGTTTTTTCGAGACAGGGTTTCTCTGTGTAGTTTTGGTGCCTGTCCTGGATCTGTAGACCAGACTGGCCTCAAACTCACAGAGATCTGCCTGGCTCTGCCTCCAGAGTGCTGGGATTAAAGGCTTGTGCTACCGCTGCCTGGCTATTTCCAAGTTTGTTTTAATAGTAAAGTAAAATAAAATAAGAATGAAGAATTTTCAAAAAAAAATCAATAGTAAAATTGATAATTACACTTTTAATCCAATTAGAAAATGAATAAAACGTGAAGAGATCTTTTTCCAAAACTTTGTCAAACATGCACAAAATGATGTTCCTCATACACACACACACACACACACACACACACACACACACACACACACACACACACGTATATATATGGAAATAAAGAAAAGGGAATTCAAATAAAACCACAACTGATTTCACCACACACTTATCTGAATAATTAAAGTAAAAAATGATGGCAATATCAAACACCAAATCTTTTTGTTGGTTTGTTGTTTTTTTAAGACATGGTTTCCCTGTAAAACAGTCCTGGCTGTCCTGGAACTCACTCTGTAGACCAGGCAGGCCTTGAACTCAGAGATCCGCCTGCCTCTGCCTCTGCTGGGATTAAAGGCGTGTGCCACCACAGCCCGGCGCAAATGCCAGCTCTTGCTGATAACACAGAAACTGGTTCAGTCATGTTTTGCTTGTGGAATGGCAGGATGGGGTGTAATCTTTCGAGATGATAGTTGGCCAAAGTTTGTTAAACCTAAACCTGAGCATATGACTCAGTCACCTCCTTTATTCCATAGAAATGCAAACTACTACACACAAGCATCTGGGCACAAATGTTCATTCATAGCAGCTATTTTTGTTATTGCCCAATCTGGGGGAAACAAAAAACAAAATACAACAGAATTCCTTCAAGAAGGGGACAGCCAAACCCTAGTAAATTCACACTTGAAATATTACCTAGCAACAAGAAGGGAATAAACAATTGGCAAGCATCACAACCTAGAGATAAATATCCAGAAGAATATGGTAAACGCACAAACACAGGTCCCCAAGGTTACATGCCATACAGCTCTACTTAGCCGCTGTTACTGAATTACCAATGCGATAAAAACATTAAGTGTGGGTGTGGCTGTCAGAGGACAAGGAAGGGGACAGAGAAGGAAAGAGGTAGGTATTGCTACCAAGGACCACAGAGGGATCCCTGTGGTGGTAGGAATGTTCTGTGCATTGACAGCATTAATGTCGGTACCCCTGTCAAGGTATGGTACTTCAGTTTCCATCCTCAGATGTTGCTCTTGTGATGAGCTGGGTAGAGGATCCATGGAATTCCTCTTCAGTGTTTCTTTCAACTGCCTGCAAAGCTATGATTTTGAGAAATACAATCTCAAAGTTTGAAATTAAACGTTTTTCATAAGATAATTAAAATTTAATGAATAAAAATTTAAACAAAAATATTTCTTTGGGGGGATGCTCTGAAATATCATTTCCTGGATACCGACCGCTCTAGTCTGAAGGTCTTGGAGGGCGAGGGGAGGGGGGAACAGATATTTCTAGGAACAGCCTGGTGGAAGAGGAGCCACAGAAGAACCACCACCACCACCACCACCACCCCTGCACACCTAGCTAATCCTGCTGAGCACTGGATTCAGCTGAGTGGTTGCAGCTGCAAACCGGCCCCAGCTCCCCAGGCAAAGCAGGAGAGAGATTAAAACCACGCGAGGACTGTATGTTGCTGTAAACGTTAAAGGGCCTGAGGACAACATTCCCGGGTACCCCACAGGGTCAGAACAAAGATAACCAGGGTGACCTCTGCGACATGTGCTCCTGGAGACCTGTCATGTAAAGAACCAGCCTGTGTGGTGGTCCTGGCGTGGCGGAAGCAAGCCGATTGCGCTGGGAAACTTCAGGTGCTTACAATTTACAACTGAAACGTGAACTCCGGAAGAAAAGCAAGGAATCTGTTTTAATCCCCCAAACTGGTTGGTTTGGGGCCTAATGCAAACATCCCACCGACCCAGGGACTTAACGATTCCCTTCAAGATGCATGTTGCCAGTAACACAGACGGGTCCAGTTCTGATGGCGTAGTATCTCCTGTAATATAAAACCACGGCCTCAAATAATTTTCTAGACCGTAATTTGGCACTAGTCTGTTTTGCAGAGGAAGCTTGGTTCTCAGTGTGAAGCCGGGAATCACTGGTCATTCCAATGCCAACACTGCCCTCTAATGGCCAGGACAAAAACCTGGCTTTCCTCGTGGCCTACTCTATAGCACTCTCATCAAAACCAACTTCACAAGACTCATTTCATTGTTACTATTGTCGTTGCTGGTTTTGTTATTGATGTCATTATTATTACTGTTGTTGTTACATCACTTCTCTTCCATTGCTCTGTCTAAATATCCCTTGCTGTCTTTCAAACTCATGGCCTTTATTTTCGTTTTGTATGTCATATTATTTTGTATTGGATAAATGGATGGTGTGATCTTCTACGGGACGACTCTTTCGTCCCGGTCCCAGCCTTCCTTGGTTGCCTGAAGCTATTTGTGTAGAGCTGAGCCATTTCTTTATAACGGCATTCTATTCCTTTGTACCATGGACTAGCATTTTGGAACAGCACTCTCTGAGTTAGATATGGTGATTTGGCCCTGCTTTTTTTCCACGCTGGACTAGTGACTCACTCCCTCCAGAAGCCGGTCATTCTGACCTGCAGTGTTAAGAGTAAGTCGTAGCGTCAAATACATACCCAAAGTTCATATTCTCCCTGACACACTGGGAATTCCCAGACATTACTTAAGGGAGGACGTGGCTGAGTGGTAGAAGATTATATATGTGATTTAGTTGCTTGGATTCCAATTCTCACTGGACCACACATAAGCTGTGACCCTTAACCTTCCCCTGCTCCCCACTTTTTTATAATATTTGTGAGGTTAGATGAGAAAATCCACATAAGGTATTGAGAACACTGCTTAGAATATTTATTACTTCAAGGGTTTGCTAAAATAATACAGCACGAGGAAAATTTTACTTTTGACCACATCTTAGTAAGAAAATTTGTAAGGTCAAGTTGCCAAAATTCTTATTTTTCATAATTTCCAAATGTTATTTTATCTACCATTGACTTCCTTGGGTATGAGTGAACTATTTTCAATTTATGCCTAGTAATAGAAATAATTTATTTAAAACAAACTATCATACACTCTCCTATATTGCTTTCCTGGGTTCTATTCTTTATTTATTAAGAATTTTTTTGTTCATTTTACATACCAATCATAGATCTCCCTCTGCCCTTCTCTATCCCCTCTTATCCTTCTCACCCCCACCCCCATTCCCTCCTACAAGAAGGTAAGGCCTTCCATGGGAAGTCAGCAGAGCCTGGTACATTCAGTAGAGGCAGGTCCAAGCCCCTCCCCAAGCCTCAAGGCTGTGTGAAGTGTCCCACCATAGGTAGTGGGCTCCAAAAAGCCAGCTCATGCACTTGGGATGGATTGTGATTCTACTGCCAGGGGATCCCTTAAGCAGATCAAGCTACATAACTGTCCCACTTATGCAGAGGCTAGGCCTTATTCTTATTCCCATTATATGCCAGGAATTATGTATATTGTTTTCAATGTGTATGAGATGGGTATTTTCCAATTGGATTTCTAGAACAGGTAACAAAGACATCACAAAACTGAGGAGCTTGACCAAGACCCTTAACCAGGGCCACTTGCATCTGACACCCCCCATAACATCTGCCTGCTGACCACACCAATCCCTAAGTACCCATGTGCTCTGTCCAGGCAGAACCTAACACTTGAAACTCCAGTCTCAGGAGACGAAAACAAAGTTGAGGTTGATCCTGCCAGAGGAGCCTAGTTGTCACCCTCTGTTCCAGAGTCACCTATGGTTCTGCCATGTCCTAGAGGAAACTGGGACCAAACACAGCGAAATAGTTGGAAACACTATCTACCCATGATTCCATCGGCACTGCCAGAAAGAATCCCTCTCCTCCTATCTTTCTGTAACATTCACATCATGGCTACATCCCAAGACATGTGTTTATTCTGCCTCCCAGACAATAAGTGAACTAGTTTTTTGGGGGGGCTCATTTGTTTTGGGGGGAAATTTCAATAAAAATCTGAAGAGGTTAGCTAAGTGTATCCCAAATATATCACCAGAGTCCCACTGACTCATCAAAGCAGTCATTGGATCTACACCTGTACTCTCAAACTACACCCATTACTTCCCATTACCTCTGTGTTGAAAGATGTTCAGCTGTTCAGGTGGACTGGCCCAGGTGTTTAAATTGCCATCTTCATCCCTAGAAAACCTATCGTGTTTATCTCCGTTCCAAAATCACTGTACTGCTCCCTTCTATATCCAAGCGGGTAAAGCCCTTCCAAAGATAAATCTGACTGCGTAACCCCATCGAGCAGGATGTAAACAGAGAGAAGAAAGCATCCATGCAAGGCAATAAGGCCAAGTCATCCTCAAGCACACTGGGGACAACCAAAACTACACTTGCCAAAGTTGTCTGGCAAATTAGCCTGTCCCCTACCAGAAGAAAAATAAACCTCTTCAACCCCACGCAGCTGCAAGCAATTACTCATCCCCATGAAACACTCACTTAAAAGGCTAACTCAAACGACCCCGCTGCCTCCACCTGTGAAAGACAACTTAAACCAGCTCTAAGTGGGAGAGAATTCTACAGTGAAATTTTTTCACCACCTGTAAGACATGTAAATGGTCTCTGCTCAACCACCAACATTAACCAAACAATGCACCAAATAACTATGTGCTTGTGCCTAGTGGCAAAGTATCCTGGGCTACCCCCAGGATACATGACTTAGGATTCTGTTGTCAAATATTGTCAGGTTCTCACAGAAATGTGAGTCCCAATGCACCATCTTTAAGAAATGAATAAATTGCTGGGAGGCGGTGGCGCATGCCTTTAATCTCAGCACTCCGGTGTAGTTAGAGTTTTCCTGCCTGACCCAGTCAGGATAAATCTCTCTTACCCGCCAGTCCCACAGTTGCTCAGACCCAAACAAGTAAACACACAGAAACTTTGTATTACTCACAAACTGTATGGCTGTGGCAGGCTTCTTGTTATCTACTTCTTCTATCTTAAATTAGCCCATTTCTGTTAGTCTATACTTTGCCACATGGCTTGTGGTTTACCCAGTGTCTTTACATGTTGCTTCTCATGGCGGCGGCTGGCGGTGTCTGTCCCCAGCCTTCCTGTTCCCAGCCTCCTCTTCTTCCTTGTCCCGCTTACCCTATCCTTCCTGCCTGGCTACTGGCCAATCAGCACTTTATTTATACAGAGTGATATCCACTCTGGAGGGAGAGGCAGGCGGACCTCTGTGGGTTCAAAGCCAGCCTAATCTATAGAGTGAGCTCCAGAACAGGCACCACAACTACGCAGAGAAACCCTGTCTCAAAAACCAAAAAAACAAAAACAAAAACAAAAACAACAACAACAAAAAGTTCAACTTTCTACATGGAGGTGATTCCCAGATCCTTTAGTCCTTTGCCTTTAGTCAATAAATGTAAATCACACTAATACATTTTCTGTTGTCACTCTGCTCCTGAGAGAACTATAATTAATCATATTTACAAATTTTCTTTCTATAGAAAACACTAGTTTTGTTTTGTTTTGTTTTGTTTTGCATCTAGAATCATAAAGGCAATGGTCCTGTAACTTTAATTTTTGTTGTGTTGCAATTTTTTGGTTTTTGTGTGTTTTGACAAGATCTCACTATACAGCCCCAAGCTGACCCCAAATTTTGCAATCCTCCTGCCTCAGCCTCCTGAGTGCTGCCATAACAGATATGCGTTCCCAGTTCCAGCCTCTTGGTTTCTTAAACTGATTAAAGTAGCCCTGTATGTTATTTCAGGTGGTTCTCTTCTTTTACTGTTTGAAGAGGGAGCAGGATTCTTGACATTTTATGGCCTCTAGTGGTTTTGGTCAAAGGGAGATGGATTCTTTCAATTTGTCCCATTTTTTATCTCTGGATATACCACTTCCACTTCCGACCATTTGTGGTCCAGCAAGCTAGCTATTTGCCTGCCTGGCTTCTACTTTCTTTCATAAGCTCCGCATTTCTTTTGCAGTTTTTCATACTTGTCTTGTTCACCAGATTGAGTTGGTTCACTATAAATATATTTTTGAATACCTCATGATTTCATACATAGCACAGTTCGATGAGCTCAGACCCCACTATAGACATTCATCCTGACAATATGTCAAGGCATTCTCAGTCCATGTCTCCTGGAGATTTGTGTCAGGGCTGCACATCTCCACCTTCCCTACACCCCAGGAATTACTACTACCCATATCCTCACATCCAAGGACTATGGATAATGATAATGTCCTTTCAAAAAAAAAAACCAAAAAACCTGAGGAAAGGACCTTACATGCTTCCAGCTCAAAGCTACAATACTGTTTGAGATGGTGGACATGTTTATTCTTATTTGAACATTACACAATGTATATGTTTATTGAAACACCTTGTGATGCCCATAAATGTGTACAATACTTTAGCAGAAATTTGGATTAGACCAAGTCAAGCTGGTGAGTTAGGGCATCTGCCTTAGTCCTATACAGTGAAAATCCTCATCTATCTCACAGGAATCCCTCTCTGCAAGGGAATATAATGAGATTTCTCATGGAAACTGCTTTCTAAATGGTGAAAAGCCAGGTGCACAAAATAATAAGGAAGCAAAGACTCCTAGCTGGCTTCACAAAAGAGTGTGGCATTTCTCAGCTGGCTCACACCATTCTGTACACTATGTAAAAGAATTTTCTAAATGACAGTTTTTTGCTTAAAGGCCTGTATAATTTCCCCAGCTAAAACTCTTTTGCTGACTTCTTAGAAAGAGGATCAGATTCTTCCCACATAGAGACCTGTATAACAAGGTCAAAGTCTAACCTGTAACGACTCACATGTACAAGGGGAATAAAATATTATTTTACTTGTGATTAATGCAACCTTTCTTTCAAATCCTCTATTTCTGCTCTATCTATTTTATACAGAAGCTAACTCGGTAGTTTAAATATCCCCCTGAACTAGCTAGCGCTCAGTCTGAGAAGCAACGCTCAGATAGGGCGTGGAAGTCAGTCATGGAAGTTGCTGGTGACATCGAAGTTAAAGGGCCCCTTGGCCACTGTACTAGAATGCTGTGTGCCCTGGCAGGCCTAAAGCAGTGGCCATAGTCCTCCTGGGTGTCCTGTGCTTTGTGGCTTCCCATCTAAAGCTAGGGCACACCACACTTATCCTTAGGCTCATGTAGTTGTCTTTCGTGGACCCAACATCGCTCAGCTTCTGTAGGCTGTAGGTTCAGAATTCTCTCGCCTCCTATCATCAGCCCTTAACAGGTCCACTGGCCTCCAACTCACTGACCTCCCAATGGAGCAACTGGGACATGTCAACACTTTCTCCTGTGATTCTGTGTTGGCGTTGGGGGTGGGGAACAGTCTGATCTTCTCTGTTCCTGGAGCTCTCTTCCATTTTCCAACCTTCTTGCTCCTCCTCCAGCATGAACTGAAGAAAGGAAGGTGAGCGGCACACGTGGTCCTCCCACACCTGCAGGATCAGCTCATGGAGGAAATGTCTGATCATCCTCCTCTTCCCAAGTCCCTCTACGTATGAAAGGAGCTGGGTTGACATGAGTGGACAGGGGCACCTTCCCTGAGGCACCGGAGAGGAATCTGCTTATTTCTTGATCTTGCTAGCTGTTATTCTAGAGGGAACTAGATCGTCCTTTCTCGAAAGGGTCAGAAAGATGGCTGAGCAGGGGAAGGTGCTTGGTACCCAGCCTGACAACCTGAGTTTCATCCCTGGAAACCACATGGTAGCAGAAGAAAAATGGCTCCTACAAGTTTGCATGTGTGTGCATATATACACATCTACACGTACACATTGAATAAAAACTGACAAATAAGTACCAAGCTGTAGCTTGCAATCCTACTTACTAGCTAGGTGAATAATCTGAACTTGAAAACTAGAATTTGAATACACACTGGCTCTTCCCCTTAGTATTCCTTTTATAAAAGATACTGCTTTCCAGCCCATCCCTTTACCCCTTACAGACAGCTGATGAAGACAGATAAAGCTAGAGAGAATGTATGGAAGAAGAAGGAGGAGGAGGAAGAAGAGGTGAAGAGTAGGAAGGGAAAGGAAGTAAGTTAATAATTCTAATTATTACCTGTGTGGCAGGTAATACATTATAATAAAATACAACATTTCCATGGATGACAAAGAAGAAAATTCAGAGATAGATCTCCTCTGGAGCTGCTATGAGGCCTCTATCCTGATGCAGGATTCTATGGAGTTCGGGAACCTGGCAAGTCTCTGAGTCTCCCAGGGCAGTCAATCCCAGCATCAGTCTATGATCAGTATCCCAAATACTTCTAGCAGAGATGGTGGGGAAGGATTTGGTTAGGACTGAATCCATACATTGCCATATTGTAGAAGCCAGAGATTTAAATGTCTACAGACAGCAGGCACAGCACACACAAGCCTCAAGCAATTGGCAAAGGGACATCCACGCCAGCATAGAACAAAGTTTTGAATGCTTTCAACACTGTTTCTGCTCCCATCTCCAACCAAGCATTTGTGGCCTCATGCTGAATTAAAATGACTCTAAGTTATTAGTGGAGCTTGGCAGCCTTTAGACAGAAAAAAAGAAGCTTCTCAAAGATATATGAACTGAAGTTATTAACTCACTACAACCGCTTTCTGTCAAACGAGAATGAAATCTTAATGCAAACTTCATTTTGCTAGTATTTAAAGTGAGGAGATAGGATTATGTGATGCCAAGATCATATTTACCATGGCTGGCCTTAAAAGAAAAACGTACATTTAGGTCAGCGTTCACAAACGCAAACAGTAGGTAGAACAACCATGTGAAATAAAAGGAAGGACATGGGATTGGTGGATGGCAAAGAAGTTGTGGGGCATGCCTATGGGCTTTCAAACATGACATTTTAGTCTTGAGTCCTCTGGCCAGCAGGAAAGTACATCCGACCTCTGCTGTATGCAGACAGCTTGTGTATCTTCTAAAGAAATGCAGCTTGCTTCTATTTCATGAAGCAAGTGAAGATTCGTGTATAAAACACTGACAGGACTGTTCCATGTTATGGTTAAAGAGAAAGCTTTTAGTATAGCCATGGGGGAGAAAACAACCTGGGGCATCTGAATGAGTCCAGGACAGAGAGAGAGTAGAGTGGAGTGAATGAACATGACCAGCATACTGGACCTGGCCAGGAGAGAAGGGCAGAGGAGGGGGGGGAGGAAGGCAGGGAGGGGGAGGGAGGGAGAGAGGGAGGGAGAGAGAGAGAGAGATGAAGACAAAGAAAGTATAGGCGAAAGAGAGGATGAGAGAGAAGGCGCGTGGCTGAAATAGCAGGGTTATAAAAGTGAGTAGCTGGAGGAGGGGGAGCCTCTCCAGGGAGGTGGAGAAGTTGAGAGTAGGGGTAGGGGTGAGAAGAGTCAGGGTGCCAGCTTTGACTTTGAAATGTGCAACAGGTACTTGTGATACTGTAAGGGAGCCTGAAGGCCAGCATGCATGTGGCATGCCAATGGTCTCCACAAGTGGCCACTTGTCCCTTCTGCCAGTGGTGAGGGAAATGGCTCCTTTGGTAGAGGGGAACCAGCTTCTCAAGTTCCCAAGGAATGCTGGCTTTTGTCTAATCACCAGAATTTGGGGAAATGGAGTTTCCTGTGGACCTGACAATTATCACCTGTGAATTAGGTTCTCTCTCTGTGGCACAGTGTTCACTGGGCATGTACTTCAAAGACAAAGAACAACACAACTCTCTCTGCCCTTTGAAGGACCCTTGCTTGGGCATTTGATGAGATGGCCATTGAAGATGCTGAGGTCACCAGTTTTATAGTGATATTTTACTTGTATTGAAATGTGATTTTATTTGTATGTCAATAAAGTTGCCTTGAGGTCAGAGCAAGCCAGAGCAGAAGCCGAGCAGTAGTGGGGCACGCCCTTAATCCCAGCACTTGGGAGGCAGAGCTAGGCAGATCTCTGTGTGTTCAAGGACATAGCCAGCATAGCAGACACACGCCTTTAATTTCAATACCAACCATAGAAGACCTGGAGGTCTGTACAAACAGGCAGTGACGAGGAGGTCATGTGGCTGGGTTACAACCAATGAGGGAGGAGAACAGAAAGTCTTTAAATAGACAGGACACACAGAAGTAGGTCTCTTGCGGAGAGGAGGAACCGCAGAAGCAGTGAAGGGTAAGGTTTTCCGCTTTGGCTCTGACCTCGTGGTTTTTAACTCTGCAACTGGCTCTGTGTTTCTTATTTAACAAGCAGGATACATCTACACAGTTTTTTTTTTTTTTCTCTTAAAAAGGACTTGTGACATCCCTTCATTTCTCTTCATAAAGGGTAACCAGTGTGTAATGGTTTGAATGATAATGTCCATGATAGGCTCATGCATTTCCATACTTAGTCCCCAATTGGTGGCACTATTTGGGAGATTTAGAAGGTGTGGCCTTGTTGGGGCAAGTACATCACTGGCGACAGGCTTTGAGCAGTTAATGACTTTCATTAACTCTCTCTGCTTCCTGCTTGTAGTTCATGCTGCAAATCAACTCTCTCTTCTATAAGTTGCCTTGGTCATGGTGTTTTATCACAGCAATCAAAAGGTAACCAAGACACCAAATTAGAGGATCAAGAAAAGAACATGCAAGGGTGTGCTGCGAAGGGAAAATAAAGGGACATGGGAAGCCCTGGGCTTCTTCCGTTAGCTCTGCATCCTGAAATCCCTCCCCTATTTTAAAATGTCGAGTTGTTGGATAGCATATCACTTCAAGTCAAATACTATTTCACCTACTTAGCTCTTTAAATTAGTTTTCATTCTTTGAAACTCAGGAGACTGGAGAAGAGCAAGTTGTGCTTGACTTAGCATTCTGTCTGAGCCCTATGGAGGAAGCCTCTGTAGCCAGGACTCCTCAGCACAGTTGAATGCAGTCCCCACCACTCCCTTAGGCTTCCCCACCATGGAGGCTTCCCTCTCTCACCATCTTTGGCTGCTGTGTTTATTCATCCAGGTATCCAGGATACCTGATTCCTCCCGTATGTTTCCTATCCAGAACTACTGGCATGAATACATCCTATCTTCCAGAGCCTCCCTTCCCAGCTGTCCCCAACACCAGGTTGCCGTCACGATCTCCTCCCCCATGCTACACACTTGGCCTGCATGCTCACCTGAATCTCTAGAGGAAACTGTAGCGTGGGCAGTCAAAGGACTTGCCCTCAAGAAGGTCAGGACAAAGAAGTCATCACGACTTGGGTCATCCTGACACTACCACTTGAACCAAACAGACTCTGGGGTGAGGGAGACTTCAATTACATCACTGGACAGCAGCTGGCCCCATCTGGGGGAAGACTCATTCATGAATTCCAAAAGCAACTGGTTTAGGTGTCACCACATGAGCCGCCTTGCTCTGGGAAAAGAACAAGGCTAATTTAGTGAGACTTCCTTTCCCATCATAGTGACTCCATTTTAACTTTTTCTCAGAGAGAGGAAATCAACATTATCAGACCTGAGGCATATTAAGAGGAGGTGAACACATTGTACTTGATATAAACATGGATGTTTCCCGTATGTTTTTTTTTTCTCTCTCACTAAGCTGGTTTATTTAGTTTTCTGCCTCAATATGTGCAGTTTCAGAATTATCAAAGACCTGTATCTAGACCTCCTACTCTCCAAACTTCAAGATCACAATGATTCATCCTGCTGCTTCCAGGATATGTCATCTGGGATCTCGGCAAGCAGCTGACTGCTGCAGACACTCCACCTGCTGCTCAAGGCATGACATGGACCGTGAACCCACCTCAGAGCTCAGGCCTAATGGCGCTGTCTTCTTTACCAAGCCAAAGCCAAACCTAAGAGGGTCAAACAAGTCACTTAAAAATAAATGGTAGGCACCATCTGTTCTGGGAAAGCAAGCATGGGGTGAGGGATGGCAGACAGAGGTCAGAGAGAGCTGTGGCCAAATGCCACTTACATTTGCGTATATTTTTAAATGCTGCCTAGTGTGTTCATCCTTCTTGGTGAGTGTTTAGTGTCCTTAATGCCTCTCCCTGGCCCCAGAGCAGAGGAAGAAAACAGTATCTGGAGCAGAAGCAAAGCAAGAGGAACGGGCAGCTCCTGTCAATCAAATGGGGGACAGGGAAGTCTTTCCAGGAAGACGAGGTGGGTTGCAAGAAAGACCAGAGGGCAGATGATGATGAGTAGAAGGCAAATGCAAAGTTCAAGGAGGAAAAAGGAGGAAATCTAGTGGACCATGGACCGCGGCATATTCTGAAATGAACATTTTCACAATGACTTATCTTGGTTTTTAAATTCCTATATGTCATGCTTTTAGATAAGCTAAAAAGCAAGAGAAGAAAAAAGGGGTGCCTCTCATCAACTTCTTAGACCCCAATAAATATTAGTGGTAGATTTCTCATACAGGATATTAGTAATTTCTCTGCAGTGCAGTTTGATGAAGTTGTGTGGTGATACATTGTGTACCCTGATAAACTTGCCTGAGGACCAAAGTGCAGAGCCAGACACTAAATTAGACATAGAGGTCAGGCAGTGGTGGCACACACCTTTAATCCCAGCACTTGAGATCGCATTCCTTTGCTTGGGAAGCACACACGCCTTTAATCCCAGGAAGTAATATGGCAGGGCAGAGAAAGGTATATAAGGCATGAAGAAACAGGAACTCATTCTCTTTAGGCTGAGGATTTCCTACAGGTAAGAACTAGTGGCTGGCTGCTCTGTTTCTCTGATCTTTCAGGTTTCACCCTGATATCTGACTCTGGGTTGTTTCATTTTTTTTTGTTGTTGTTGTTTTTAATTAAAATACCATCTAAGATTCGAATAACAAATTTGATTTGTTTATTCTTGAGAATTTCATTCAGGAATGTGATAAAATGTGATCGGGACACATTGGGAGGAGTTTGGTGACAATTTTAATGATGTCAGCAATGATTAGTATAAAATGAGCTGTTGAGGTTGCTTGAAGAGCATGCCAGCCTTCCACAAGAAATGGGCAGAAGTGAAACAGTTCCTCTCACCTCCCCGGGAAGATAAAATTGGAAGGACTGTGAGAGATGAAGCAATAAGAAAACCCTCCTGAAGCATGACCAAGACTTTCTAGTGTCATTAAGTCAAAACCAGACATGTTTTTTACCTCCAAAGTAAAGGCCAAGCCCAAGAAAATAGAACTGGTAACAGATGGGAAAGAGCGGGCATAAATAAAGTGTTAAAGAAATTACAAGCAGGCTCCAAAACCACTGGGCAAGGATAGACATTGACCATGTCAGCATCATTGTCCTGAAGATGAACAATGTCTATAAACATTCAGAGTGCAGCATTCCCCTTCCTTACGGTGTGAAAACAACGGAGTAGACATGTGGGGGTTCTAGAACAGTCCTGCGGTTTCCTGTGCCAGGGATCTTGCAAAGGACATAGGACAAAATATGAAAAAGAGCCAGGGTGACAGACATCAAGACCAAATGCAGAGAGCAAGAGCAGGAGCAGATACAGCCCGTCCTTTCCTACCCCAAACCAAGCACCACAGAGGACATCTGGACTAGCTCTCACCTGAACCACATGCTCAATGGACAGCCCAGGACTTCCTTCATCAAATCCCAAAATTTAGACCAAAAAGTTTTGGTGTCTCCCAACATACACACACACACACACACACATACACACACACACACACACACACACACACACACACAATTTCCCTACGGCATGTGGAAGCTTCTGACTCAATTCGAGGTAAGTTCAGATCCCTAAGGGATGTGCTGAAGGCCTATGACTTGAGTCTTTATTTCCTCTTTTATTTACTTCTTCTAACCAGCTCCTCTACACCTTCCAAGGAAATCTGATTTTTCTGTAATTATGTGATTATTTCACTATTGCCTCCCGAGGTCACCTGGCATACATCCCACCCTAGAATAGCATCTATCCTGTCCCCTCCCCAGCCATCAATCCCCTGCCTGCCCCATCCACTGTTGAGGGGGCTTTTGACTGTTTTTAAGAAGCTAGAAAGTTCATGTTCATTGCTCTTGCCCATCAGAAAAGAAATAGTTAATCTTCTAGAATTTTCTCTGCCTCTAAACATGCAAATTCTAGGAGTTGCAGTTTTATTAACATGGTATTTGAATCATATGGAAGCAAAGGCAGTTCACTGTGGTAATGAGATTGGCAGGATCATTCTTTAATTGACTTAGAAGCTCTCCAGAGAATGAGATCTTCATCTAAATATGTTGCATATGCCAGAATGAATAAGTTATTGCAACACTGTAATTTAACAAGAAATGGGTTTTGGCCTTCAATCATGTCCTGGCACAGAACATCCAAATCCTTGTAATTTCCTGGGAAAAGTGGTGCTAGGTGTATTTCTTTTTCACTCTACAATCTTTATCTTCACTTTCTGTGGGAGAATTCTTAATCCCTTAGAGTTTCCTGAGTGCTGGGAGTTTCTTTGATGAGATCCTGTTGATAGGAAATTTTTTGATGAGCTACCAGGTGGTGGGAGTCTACTTAATGGGCTCCTGGTGATCATTTCTTTTGTGGGCTCCTGGAGGGACACTGGTCACAAGATCAAGCAATGGATAAAAATGTGGAGCTTTCATCTGCCACCCCTATCATTCAGGAAAGATAGAGGGAACGGAAATCAAATTATTGAATAGTCATTCCTAGATGGTAATGCTTCCATAAAAATCCCTGAATAAGATTTAGACAACTTCCAGTTGAGTGAAGACATCAACATGCCCACCTATCTCTTCATCTGGCTATTTACCTTTGTGCAAGTCAGCAGTAGAAATAAACTGTTTCCCCAGGTTCTAAAATCTGTCCTAGCAAATAACTAAACCTAAGGAAGAACCCGTGGGTACCTGCTTTCTAGTTTGTCAGTCAGAGGCATGTGTGAAAACCTAGACTTGGAATAGGGTCTGAGGAGGGGACAGTCTTGAAGTACTAATCCCTTTATCTATGGAGTCTTTGCATCAGAAACACATTAAATTGTAGGATGCCCAGCTTGTGGAGAACTGGTTCAGGCACGTTTTGCAGAAAGTGGAGAAACCACACATCCTATAGCAGAAATGGAGAATCCCAAAAGTACTGAGAGGTATGAATATAGAAGGAAAAACAATTTGAATTTACCCCCAAGGTATCAATACTGTTAACAATGAAGATATAGGAAATGGGGATGGGGATGTGGAGAAACTGAATCCCTATTTATGTTGGCTTATACACACACATGAACAGAGACATTCACATGCATGCATATATACATAACACATACACACACACAGATACACAAACATGTAAACATACACACACTGACATACATGCCCACACACATGCACACATACATCAAGACACACGTACACGATGCACACTTACACACAGACACAGACACACATAGGCACATGATCACATACACACATGCACACACTCAGGCACACAGACACACAAGAGAACTGCCATATGTGGTGTTAATGGTCCTCATAGGCTCACATGTTTGAATACTTGAGCCATCGTAGGTAGAATTGTTTGGGAAGGATTAGGAGATGTGGCCTTATTGAAGGAGGTGTGTCACCAGGGATGGGCTTTGAGGTTTCAAAAGCCATGTGTCATACCCATTGAGCTCTCTACTTCCATTCGTGGGCCAAAATGTGAGCTCTCACTTGCTTCTCCAGCCTTCTGCAGGCTGCTGCTTTCCATTCTACCATGGGGGACCCAAATCCCCTGGAACCAAAAGCCCCAAATGACCCCTTCCTCCTATGAGTTACCTTGGTCATGGTGTTTCATCGCAGCAATCCCACTACTGGGATTCAAGCTAAAGTAAGGTCTCAAATCAGTATTTATACTCAGGTTCACACCCAAGAAATGCAAACAAACCAAGTGTCCATCCGTCAATAAGTGAATCAATAAATAAAATATGTGTATGCATAGAGTAGAATATCATTCAGTCTTCAAGAAGTAAATTCTGTTACGTGCCACAGCATGAACTGACCTTGAGGACCTTATGCTAAGTGAAGTAAATAGTCACAAAAAGACAAATACTATGGTATTCTCAAGGGGGCAAATTCACAAAACATGAAGCCGAAGGGCAGTAACTAGGAGCTGAGAGTGGGGAAGGCCAGACACCAGGATAGCTTAATGTCTCGGTTTGGCTTCAAAGCCACATGTTTTATAAAAGTAGGAACGATGCTAGAGATTCATGGTTTAATGTTGTTTCCAGTCTAGTACAGAAAGCTGGGAATAATACTTTAGAAATTGCGGGACTAACTTCTGAGTTGCCACAGTACACAGCATGAGACTATCCCCTAAGGACAGCCTCAGGATCTCTTCCTCCTCCTAATAAGCTACCAAAAGAAGCATTAGCTGTGTGGAAAACATTACATTAAAATTTTAAATCCCACTACTAGTCCCTGGCTATGTGTTTCTGAGAATGCTGAGCTCTCTGAGACTTGATTTTTCTCATCCATGAAATCGGGATGATAATATGTCCTCCAGGATTCTAGGTCAGTCCTTGTTGTTTTTTTGTTTTTTGGTTTTTTTGGTGGAGACTGGTTTAGTCTGAATCTTAATACTCACAAACAGCAGGTCCTGACTGTGTAAATTGATGACGTGAACATTCTGCGGTATGGTTAAAGGGGAAGGTTTGATTGTAGATAAGAGAGAGAGGACAACCAGAGGCATCTGGAAGAGTCCAGAGCGGAGAGAGAAAGTAGTAGATGGAACATGGCCAGCAGACTGCACCTGGCCATGAAGGAAGCAGGAGCAGAGGAGAAAGGGGGAGAGGAGCATAGAGCAGGGGAGAACAGAGAGGAGGAAGAGGGGAGCAGAGAGGAGGACAAAAGAAAGACCCTAGGTGAAACAGCAGGGTTATAAAGAGGATGAGTATCTGAGGGGAGTTAAGGGTAGGGGAAGAGGTGAGGAGAGCGAGGATGCTGGCATGGACTTGAAAATATGTTACAGGTTCTTGTGATACTGAGGGAGTCTGGAGGCCAGCACGGACCTATGCTAATAGATGTACCTACAGACAGATAGCCGTTTGTCTCTTCTGCCAATGATAAAGTAAATGGCTCTATATAAGTCAAGGTTCTCTACAGAAACAGAACTTATGGACTGAATCTCTCAATCAATATAGATAGATAGATAGATAGATAGATAGATAGATAGATAGATAGATGAGAGACAGATGAGAGAGATATATACAGATATAGATATATAAAGCAAATTTATTAGAATGCCTTGCAGGCTGTGATCCAGCTAATTCATCTCCTGAAGATGTAGGTGATAATGCTGGTGAAATAATGGACTTGCTAGCAAGACTAGAACAACCAAGCAAAGAGCAAAAGTGTCCTTCCGTGTCCTGATATAGGTTCCAGCAGAAGGTGTGGCCCAAGTTAAAGGTATGTCTTCCTATCTCAAGATCAGGATTAGAAGTGGATCTTCCTATTTCAAAATTAAGCAAAAAAAAAAAAAAAAAAAAAAAAAAAAAAAAGAAATCCCTCACAGGTGTACCATTTTCAGATTTAGTTAATTCCAGATGTAGTCAAGTTGACAACCAAGACTAGCCATCACAGGTTCCTTTTGGTAGAGGGGGAACCAGCTTCTTAATTTCCTGAGGAATGCTGGCTTTTGTCTAACCTCCAAAATTTGGGGAAATGAAGTTTCCTTTAGACCTGACACTGACCAGAAAGTTCTTCCACATAAAATGTCAAAACATCCTGTCTTCTTCACAGCGTGAGAGCAGGATGAGACGAGGCAAAGTGTGCTGTTCCGAGCCTGATCTGTGGTAGCCACCCAGTTTTGGTTTCTGTTTCCTGTAGTCCGTTATCAACTATGGAAAGCATTCAGCTGAGGGATGCTATGAAGACCAGAGGTCTGATTCTCACACCCTGTAATTCTCAGCCCCAAATTAAGACGTGTTTGTAATTATGATGTAAGAGAAGCTCTGGGAGAATGGACCGTCAGAGAGAGTGTGAGCAGACTGAAAGCACAGAACACAGGAAAAGGCTTCAGCGCTGGCCTTGGATAGACATGGATAGGACTCAGAAAAGAAATGAGGATGGCATGAGGTCACACATCCCTGACCCTCCACCAGCACCAGCTAAGCACCAGGTCTGGGTACCAGCACAGGTAGCACAGCCCAGAGCCTGCACCCTTCCTCCTGCATCACACTGATTTCCCAAGGATTCTTCTGCTATCTCTATTTTTAAAACAGGATATAGAGACTAGACTTTAAACACGAATTAATTCATATTAAAAAGAAAAGCCCATGGGGTATTTCACAGTCCCATGGTTATAAGTATTTTTGTGGGACATATTTTTGGATTTTGCTCTTCTAATCCATTGCACCCCAACCCTGAGTGAGCCCACAGGCTTTGTGGGGAAACAAGAGATTTCTGCTTTGATCTTGGTGACATCCCTTTATTCCAGATGTCTACTGAGCTTCTGGTAAGGGGAGCACTGAGCCTCTCACGAAAGTGGTAAATACAAAAGACAGCTCATGGTCTGGTACCTGGACTTTAGGTGACCTTGGGAGATTTATTTTCATTTTGAGTTTTTCTTCCTATAGTGGAGATAGATTCATCACCTATCCCTCACCCTCGACCGCAGCCAAAGCTCATTAATGTTTATGTGCATCTCAGGGAGGCTCTGAAACCTTTAAAGAAAGAAAAGCAATCTGAAGCTTCCTGACACTGGCTGACACTTATGATCCTGCAGGGACTTACTGGTCACCCAGGGCAGTGACTATTCTAAAGAACCAGCTCACTATAAACCATGTTAACCACCCAGGGTGATAGCTTGTCTGCCCTCGGCCATATTAATCTATTTTCCATCGATGCCGGCTTGCTTTCCAGCAATTTTCTTCTTGTGATCTGTTTCTTGTTTTTGTGTCATAAAAGACCTTGAGTGATACCAGATGTAATTAAAGTTGTCAAAAGAAAGATTCACCAGAAAGTAGAAAGTGGATTGTTCCAGAGATACAGTTAGCGTGAAACTGGAAAACCAGTGTGGGAAGAGTGAAGAGAGGTTCAGCATCACTCTGGGGGAAAGTGGGTGGCCAGAACAGTAACCTGTCTCCCTTCCCAGCCTCTATTAGTACCCTCAGTAGCCCCCATTGATGTGATCCCTAGATACCAGGCACTGGGGAGCTTTATTGGCACCACTGATGGTTCAGAACAGTGGTTCTCAACCTTCCTAATGCTGCGACCCTTTAATAGACTTCCTCATAGTGTGCTGACCCCAACCATAAAAACCTTTCTGTTGCTACTGCATGACTGTGATTTTGTTACTGTTACAAATCGTAATGTAAATATCTGATCTGCAACTCCCAAAGGGGTCATGAGCCACAGGTTGAGAACAGCTATAAGACATTGTTTACAAGGTACAGTTTAGGAAACAGCTCTGGAAACAGAGATTTGTCTGATGTCACACAGCTAGGATGTGACAGAGCTACCATTTAAGAACAGCTCAGCCTGACTCAAAATTTCTGGTTATCGCTCTCACATACTCTGATCCTACAAATGGTCCCTTGGAGATCCCTGACTGTTCTGGAAATGGGAAAAGAAAAAAGAAAGCAAGCTAATTGGAGCAAGCATGTATATGCTAGGTATAAAATGTTACAGCATTTACAAGACAAAATTGACTACCAGAGCATATCACCCTGACTCAACATCCATCTCTACAGGAAAGAATAGACCAGCATGTGACAGGCCCAGAGTCTGTCCATACTTTGTCACTAAAGAGCCACAAATGACAATTTCCTCTGGCTGCTCTGAGATTTTTCACTGTAAAATTGGGCTAAAACTACCTACTTGGGAAAGTTATTTGGAAACTGAACACTCACAATTCAGCTCCCAATGGTAAACACTCAGAAATACTGAGAACCCCCCAAACCTTTTTCACCCCCATAAATCTCTTCTTCTTTTATCATTCACTGTTTTGCAGAATGAGCAAACTACACAAACTAACTAAAACTTAACACAAACTAAAGCAGCGTCCTTGGTTCAACAAAAGGTTAAACCATCCCAAGGCCCAGGTGTCTCTTCCAACCTGCGATTTCTTAATCTACTGAAAAGAAAACAAATGTCTTCAATGGAACTGCGCCTCAGCCAGCCTGCCCACCTTAGGCTCTACTTTCTAAAATCCCACTGGCACGTGGAAAACAAAGTGTATTCGACAGTATGCTTTCACATGTGACTTCCTTCCGTCTTCCCTATGGCGCAGCTCCCAGGAAAAAACTTCACACCTCATAAACATCACTGATTTGATTAGAATTTAGTTCAAGCTAGTCTTTTTCTGTTTCTCAAAGTCTGTCTCTTGTAGGTTCCCACCTTCAGAATTCTACATGAGAGTGGGGCTGGAGTAACAAGCATACTGTAAACCTTATCACTTAAGGCATTATGGTATGGCTTGGCTCACTGGACAAAGATGAAGCCTTCTAAAATATCGAATGCAAGGCAGTAGTTGAGGTCAAATGTTTTGAATTACTTTATGGAGAAGCCATTTTCCAATTCATGTTGAATTAGAATTCATTCCACTTGGCATTTTTATATTGTTTTGAATTTCCTAACTATTGCTCACCAAATAAATGCCTCTTACATGGTTCCCCTCCTAACCAGGTACAATTGAATGGTACCCCATTGATGTCTGGAGAGGATTCTGGCTTCTGGAGGGCAAGATGCCAAATAACTCAGTTTGTCTCCTGCCTCAGGGTCTTGTACATAATGCTCAATACATCCAGAGTCTAAAATAGCAGATTACATAGGCCAGACCATACAGCCCTGGCTGTTAAACTAAGTTGATTGATTGCCAGCATCTTTATAGTAAGCATGATACTTTAGTCAGGAAAGTATCTGTACGTATGATTCCCTGAAAACTCATACATGGTAATTAAATAGAATGTTCTATGGAATAAACAATTAATGGGTGATCTACAGTAAGAAGCTTGGGGTCCTACTTTAGCTCTTTTGTGAAAAGGGGTTAATTAGTGCTGATTCTTGGAGCTGAAATGAGGAAAGAGTTGTGTATGAAAGAATCATTTTCCTTGCTGTGTTCAGGAGAGTGACCATCAGACATTAGAGACCTCCTGCCCATCAAAGCCTCCACTGCTGTTACTATGGTACAGTCTGCTATTAGGAGGCCCTCAGGAAAGCCAGAGGAGTCTAGCTCTACTCCACAACAAAGCTCAAGAGACGAGTAGGCATTCTGGAACAACCCAGATTCCCTGGGGAATATCTGAGAACAGTGAGGAGAGCCACTGGGAAACAATGCTTATTCCTACTTTTGGCAGAGGCTGGGCTAGCCTACCCCAGGGGAAATCTTCAGCTGGACCCAATCAGAAAGGTCACATCTCTATTTCTTACAGTGCATAAATAATTTTGCTGAGCCATTTTTACCAAAACATGGTAACCCTAACCCCTGGTAGACAAGTGTCTAGAATTTAGAGACTAGTGGCAAACCCAAAGTCTTGTGATAACTCAAACTCTTGGAAAAAGTTCACATAGCAGTGAGTGTCAACACACTCAAGGCAGGCTCCAACAAAAACAGCTCCCAGAAGTTCTTGAAGAAAAGAGGAATTTATTTTCTAGAACTGTCTTCTCAAGTCAAAACCTTACCTGATGGCACAGGGCACCTAGTAGGAGCAGGGCACCTGATGGGGACAAGGCACCTGATGGGGGAGGGGCACCTGATGGGGTGAGGCACCTGATGGGGGAGGGGTACCTAAAAGTTCAGACTACATGTGTCCTTTATCACAGCCTTTTCAATTTAGAATGGTTAGTGGCATTCCCCAAAGTATAACAAGCTAATCATAAAATACTATGATTTTTCTTTAAGGTTTGATATGAATGCTGGTGTTCAGCTAGCCTGTATCAATAATCTCTACATTTAGACCTGGAGAACACATATGGAAACAAGATTAGGAATCACGACGGTGTGGTGAGATCGAAACTGCAAAGAATTGTGATGGAAATACACAAAGAGAAACAGCTACTGAGGCATCACTTTAAGAAACAACTCCTGGCAGGGGCATCGGGATCTGTCCCTGGTCTATGGGCAGGCTTCTGGAACCCGGTGCCTGTGGTGTGACACCTTGCACAGCCTTGGTGCAGTGGGAAGGGGCTTGGACCTGCCTAGGCTCAGTGTGCTGGGCTCTGCTGACTCCCCATGGGAGACCTCGATTTGGGGGATGTGGGGATGCGGGGTGGCTTGGGAGAGAGGGCTCAGGGGTGGAAGGAGGGAGGAGGGGGAAATGTGTGGATAGTATGTGGAGTGAGTAGAAGATTTCTTAATAAAGAAAAATGAAAGAAAAAAAAAAAGAATCATCTCCTGGCCACAAGACTAGGTCTGCTGAGAGAGACTGTGCTTCCTAGAAATGACAGGGTAATGTCACTCACAATTGCACAACAAAAAGGCTACGTAAACAGGGTTTAGAGAAGGACAACTCCAATGGCCCAGCCAACACGGAAGGGGGATATCTCACAGGGCCCCACCCATGGGCAAGAACTACAAACAAGTAAACGAGGCTAAGAGTAAGAAATAGTCTTCTCCGGGTGTGAGCTCCTTCATTGGTTATCCAACCCTGAAATCGTATAATGCAAGCAACACTAAACAGAATAAACAAGTTGTATTTATGTATGTATGTATATATATATATATATATAGAGAGAGAGAGAGAGAGAGAGAGAGAGAGAGAGAGGAGAGAGAGAGAATGAGTAGTTGACTCAGTGAGTGAAATGCTTGCTATTCAAGCATGGGTCCTAAGTTCAATTCCCCAGAATGAATCTGGAAGCCAAGCATGGGGGCACATGCCTGTTACTCAAAAGCTGAAAAGTACACACAGGCAGTTCATGGGAGCTTTCTTACCAGCCAGTCTAGCTGAGACAGTGAGCTCCAGGTCCAATGAGACACCCTGCCTCAAAAAAATAAGGTGGAGACGGGCAGTGGTGGCATACACCTTTAATCCCAGCACTCAGGAAGCAGAGGCAGGAGGATCTCTGTGAGTTTGAGGCCAGCCTGGTCTACAGACTGAGTTCCAAGACAGGCACTAAAATCTACACAGAGAAACCCCGTCTCAAAAACAAAACAAAACAAAAAAATTAAAATTAAAATAATAAGGTAGAGACACGGTTGAGGAGAAACATGGTCATCTATTTCTGATACACACACACACACACACACACACACACACACACACACACACACACACACACACGAATGTCTTCTTCACTGAGAAATCCAGAGTTAGGGCATGTTTTGCTAGTATGTTTGGCCATGAGTTTTAAAGTGCAGGGATGACACACTATTTTCCAAATCACAAGAAACTAAAAAAATATTAATGATTATAGTATGTTAATTCAGGTTCTATTCTCCTTTTTCTCTTTCAAAGAACTTGAGCATTAAAAGAGCTGAGAATAAAAGGAAAATATTGATTTTTAGCTATGTCCTGTGACTGGAAAACACACTAAATCTTACCTTTATTGGAATGCACTTATGCCAATTTTTAGGCAATCCCTGGAATACAGCTGTAAGAAAAGATCAACTGTTGATTGTTTTTTTCTCCTCAACACAAAAACTTTGTTGAGTTCTCTCAAAATCATATCAGATCCCAAATAAATTCCCTTTTATTTAGAATGTTTGATTACTTCAGCTTTATTGGGGATATATGAGAGAAAATGGAAAATGTGATATTCCAGAGCTTAATGAAGGCTGGATACACTATCACAAGGGGTTCCACAAAGCAGAATGGGTTCCGTTGCCTCATGCATAGAAGGAACTAAGTACTATAAGGAAACAAAGGCAGAGGAGTGCTGTTGTGGGATATTGTAACACTGTGAAGATGTGTCATTGTGATTGGTTTAATAAAAACTGAATAGCTGGGCAGGAGAGGATAGACAGGATTTCCATGAAGAGAGAGGAAGAGGAGGAGGAATCTATGCACACGTATTTCACCAGTGAAACTCTGAAGAAATTGGACATATGGTCCAGAGCAAAGGAAACCAAGCCAAGCGCAGAATGTAGATTGTTGGAGATAGGTTATTTAAGCTAAAGAGCTAGTGAGACCTAAGCTAAAGGCCAAGCTTTTGTAATTAATAATAAGTCTCCACGTCATTATTTGTGAGCTGGTGGCTGATGAAAAAGCTTACTGCAGAGTGCTGTCAGCTGGAAAACATGAGGAAGGCACCATAGGGAAGAAGACGACCAGATTTTAAGACATAAAGAAGGTTATGACAGGCAGAGTGAAAGCAGGCATTTCATCATGCCAACTAAAATGTGTGAAGACTCTTGGAGGTAAATGTAAATTTGGATTCTTCCTTCTAAAAGAAAAAGGAGAGGGGAAAAAGAAATTCCTCCTTGGGGCCCCAGTCCGAACACAGTGAAATCCTGACCAAACCTCTTTGAGAAGAATGACTGAATAATTAAACATATACAGCATGTCTCCTAAGGGAAAACCAAGAGCTGGATGAACCAAAGGCAAAGAACTGCTCAGTATCTCCAAAAGTCAGTGTCCTTAGCTGTCCAAAGCAATGGATAAAATCTGAAAATGGTACCGTCATTGTTTGGCTTGCCTACCAGCATGATGGTTCATGTAAATATAACTGCCAATCATTTAAGTGTGCTTTCTGCACACCAGCCAATATGGTTACAAATGAATCCTTTGGTGAGGTCTGCCCCACTTGAGTTAAAATACTGCTCAGTGGTGACCAGAGACAAAGATATCAAATGACTAACAAGATATTATCTTATTGTGGCAGAATTATAAGACTATTGTCCAGATTATGAAACTCAATGATTTCGTTCCTATGTATCTATGACACTGTGCTAAATCTTAAAGACCATTTTCAAAGAACATTGGCGAATGGATTAGAACTATCCAGAGTGGGGAGAGCAGGCAATGAGACTCTAAGTAAAAGCAGTCAAGAGTGAGTGAGAGAACAACTCATATATCTCATCTCTAAATTAACACCACACCTGAAATACATAGAGCTGAGGAAGGCATAGATAGTTCTCCTAAATGGGCCATGAGGACATATTTTTCATATAAAGGAGAAGGAAGTGCTAGAGGCAAGAATAACTCACACACACCCCATTGTCCATCTAAGCTTAGGTCTGACTTTCATCCTAGTTGACTTAGAGAAACTAATTCTAAATTCTCAGCACTCCCAGACAATAAAAGTGATATAACATAAATCTGGGAAATATTCAAACATGAATTAAAACATGACTCCAACTTTTACTTGCAGTGTGATCTAAAAACCAACCTTGGAGCACTTGGCTCCCAGATGGTGGCGCTGTTTTGGAAAGTTTTGGCATCTTTAGGAGGTGGAGCCTCATCAGAGGAAGTGGCGCTCTAGGAACTAGCCATGATATTTTACCATCCAGTCTACTTCCTGTTTGTTTTCTGCTTCCTAACTGTGGACAGGATGTGATCAGTTGCCTCACACTCCTGATGCCATGACTTTCCACCATGATGGACTGTATCCCTTCTTAAAGTCATCCAAAATAAAACTTTTCATCCCTCAAGTTAGTTATTTCTTGTCAAGTATTGGCTTGTAGCAATGAGCCAAGTAATATAAATAGCATCGTATATTAGTAAGGTTTAAATAGCCTTGCTTCATTTACTAACTGATGCTTATAGATCCAAGAATGATAATTCACTGTCAATGATGATAATAATGGTAATGCTTAGAGATATCAAAACAGTCAGTGGGATCCTGGTTATTAAGCCATTTTCCCATGTTCAGTGGACTTAAGTTAATCTCTGAAGAACACACAGCAGCTACCCTAATGTATGTACTCCTCCTCCATAGGACCCAAAAACTTTATTACTTTGACCTCAGATTAATTTCTTTAGCCTTACCATTTCTAAATGAATCTCAATATGCATTAGATACAGTCAAGGTCTTCTTCCTCTCTCTCCCAAAGATTAAAGGTTTCAAATTGTTGTACCTTTAAAAGTCAGAATGTCACTACATTAAAAAACTGCCAAATTCCTTGGGCACCTGGCCAATCCTATCAAGCCCTGCTCATTTAAACAACTGCCCTTCACCTGTACCACACTTGGTATACCCAGAACTTTAGGATTGTCCACAAAATGTCCTTTCTCTAAACAACCAAAGTCTTCCATTTATAATTCCTGTTTATTAATAGCAATGGTCAAATCAGGGCTGGGAGAGGTGGCTGGGCTGTTAAGAGTACTTGGTACTCTCATTTGGTGGCTCTCAACTGCCTGTAACTCCATCTCCAGGGGATCCAATGGTCTGTTCTGGTTTTCACAAGTGTATACACACACACACACACACACACACACACACACACACACAAATAAAAATGAAACAAATCATTTTTAAAAGTGTTAAAGTCCTTTCAGCATCTGCCCAAGGCCAAGCAGAGTGCAGCTCCCCCTGCCATATGAACAACCCTGTATATTTTTCTCCCCATTGAAAGTGCTGTCTGAACTCAAACCTCTCAATGACCCTGGGAAGGACTTTCTCAGACCATTAGATGGGAGGCAATATTTCTCTGCACATTTTAATGGGTATGTATTTCTAATTCTTCTTATGTCATTTCTTCACCTTTCACTTAGGACTAGAAAGTCCTCACAAGGCCTCAGAGCGCCATTCAGAATTCAACTTGTCTCCATCATATCTTATCCCACCCTAGAGAATAAATAATTGCTGATCACTGTCATTCTTTTGGACTTGGAAAATCCTCTGCAGAGGAGAAAAACCAATGTCCTATAGTTCTGGTTATAGTCTGAAATATTCTTAGTCTATGCTTTTTAAACATTAAAAACTGCTTTTAAAAATAACAAAGAACCGAGCTTCAATTCTATACTATTGCTTTTTTTAAAAAACTAGTTTTCTAACATCTACTATGGGTAGATTAGTCACCAGTAGACTATGACACATTAATTACATTCTTTTGCTTTTAATGCAGTTTGGGAGATGAGCAAGGATAAGGTAAACTGAATATTCCAAAATATATACACACAAGAAAACATCCAATCAGATGAGCTGGGGCACTATGCTTTTTCATCACTGTACTCAGCAGGGTTGAAGGCAGCACAGATAGCAGAGAAAACAGAACCCAAATCAGGTGGGTTCTAGTGCAAACTCATGCATTGCCCAGAGGCATCTGAACCCAGCCCGTGCCACCTTCTCCTAATAAGAAACTGACTGGTACATTCCCTTTTGTAGCAGGCACAACTTCCAGAAAGCACTAGATAAACCAGAACTGCTCAACATGCTGGCTCTTTTTCTTCAAAGGAAGAAAATGGCACCCATTCACCCGGAAGGCTGGAGTGGATGTATCTAACAACCTGGTGATCTTTTGATAGGCCATGGAGCCAGCTGTCATCGAATCCCTCAGAATTCTGAGCATTATCTCTCAATCAATAGAGTCCATCTTTATGCTTATTATAAATCCTTCCTCCCTAGGCCCTGACCTTGAGCACTGTTTCTCTGTCAATAGAACTCATTTTTATGGTAAAGGTCAGAGGTGTTTTGCTAAGAGATGCCCTTTGCAAGGGGGTTTCCATGTAGACATAATTGTCACATGGAAACTTTCATCTAAAGTTGGACTGTGTTTACATGTGTGAGGAAAGGAAAGCCCTTGATCAGACTCCAGAAATTTTTGATCCAGCACCAGCTAAAGTTGTGCTGATCCAAGTTCCATTCTTAACCTCACCTGGGTTATTTCCCTGATAGCTGTGACACTTACACACACACACACACACACACACACACACACACACACACACACAATTTGTTCAGTTTTTCTGTTTAAAGTCACAAAAGTACAGACATCTAATATTCTCTTCCAAAAGAGAAAAGTAAATGTTCTGGATTAAGAATGCCAGAAGAACAGAGCATTTTTTAAAATTGCTTTAAGAATGAGATTTCTCAGGTAAAATCGTGCTAGCCTATGGATTTGACAGCAAATAGTCCCTCCCTTCAGCCACAGCTGGTTTCCTTGGAAGATAATCAGTTTTTATCTCTCAATCTTGGTATCGATAAAATCTCCTTTGAAATCATATCTAAGTTTATGAGACTTTTTATCTCTTTCTCCAATTCCAATCATACCTTTATGCTTTCAAAGACAAATGGGCAGGCTTCAATTTCTTAGACTTTGGGTTCCTCCTAACTTCAGGCTTAGTATCCTTGTACAGAACTCTTTAAGAGCAGAATGCTTGCTAAAGTTCTGAGAAACTGAACAAGGCTTACCACATGCCAAGCACGCCTGCCTTGATGCCCAGCTAAGGAGAGCAAGAGCCAGGAAAGCCAAGCAAATGGTGGTCAGTCAAGAAACCTACCTTCCTCCCAGCTGCTCTCCCCATGTGCTGCTGACTTCTTGGCCAGGTTCTTAAGTGAAAGCAGTGAACAAGACAACCCTTTCCAGAGCTTACAGGCAAGATGACCTGCCATCACAATGCGACATGCTCCACACCACAGTGAGTGTGCTACAGGCTTTGTGTGTATGCCGCATGGACATTTACACAGACTCTCATACTTAGGTTAGTGCTCTGTTGTCTTTGTATTGAATGTCTTAATTCTTTAACAAGAGATTTTACCTTTATACTGTCCCCAGCCCTGCAAGCTATCGAGACAGCTGGATTACACCCATCATCCAGAAGCTAGCACCATTTTCCTCTCAGAGCTAGTTCCATCTAAGCACCGTTTCTGAAGCAGGTTCTGGCGATTCCACCAGCCTCCTCTGTCACTTTAATGCATTCTTTATTCCAGAGGCTTCTCATGCCCTGAACTAGCAACAAAATGATGCTAGGGACCTTGACTCTTTGCTTCTTAGCAGGCACCAAGGGTACAATTCTGCATCTCGGCCATCCTTAGATAGTCACTAAAGTGAGCCCGGCGGTGGTGGCGGCGCAGGCTTTTAATCCCAGCCAGGCAGATCTCTGTGAGTTCGAGACCAGCCTGGACTACATAGTGAGTTCCAGGAAAGACGCAAAGCTACACAGAGAAACCCTGTCTCGAAAAGAAAAAAAAAAAAAAAATAGATAGTCACTAAAGTGAAACAAGTGTAATAAATAAGAATGTCCTAGCTACCTTCAAAGCCAATGGCAGACCACTTACACTCTAGCTGGCCCGTTCTGTGGCTAAGCAGGGAGCAATAAGGAAAGCTCCGCCCGCCATGCTTCACAGTGAAGCAGGAAGGAACAGCAGAAGCTCTTGGAGTAGCTAGGCTTTCTGCGACCCAACAGACCCGGCGGCATTCAGACCTCTGGGTCCTCATGTCGCAAAGAAGACAACTCTTGAACCCATTGGGAGAGGGTAAGACTCCACGAAGAAGCAGATGAAAGCAAGCCGGGTCCAATCAGAAGAAGGGGCCTCCTCCCTGTGAGTTCTGGGATCATTTCATTCTCGCCATGAAAGACACATCCTGCTGTTACAAGTGATTTGAAGAAGGAGCAAGTGGTAAAAGGAAAACTGCCCTGGGACCATGAGACTGGAAACCCCAAACACAGACTTCCTGACCCCAGACCCTCTCTGCTCATGACCTCTGTGGCACACATCCTCCATGACCACCATCCACTGCAGTGCCCGTATTTTCCTCCTGAAGACCCCTCCCCTCTATGCAGAACCAACAGCCATAGATAGAAACAGAAACCTTGTCTTCCAGTCCCCCCTGCCAACAGTGTTGGGACCCCAGGGTAAATGACCAAGTGATGGGGGACAAGGAGGGGTCTGCATGGTCTGCATGGTGGGACGAGGCATGGGATAGGGAAAGGAAGAGCCCCCTCTTTCTGGAGAGCTGTCCTGCTCCCCTGTGGGCATCTGCAAGCTGGAGAAGTCTGGGAGGAACTGGACAGAGACTGGGTTATGTGAGTGACTGCCTCCAAGAGGGGAGGAATTCGCGGCATCTGCAATAACCAGGATCCATGGAGAAAGGGAGATTGCTGAATTTAGAATCCAGAGTTTAATGAAGTATCTACACTGACCATCTAAAAAAAATGTTACGGTTGAAAAAAAAAAAAAAAAAAACAGAAAAGATTATCCTTCAAGCTGTTGGAAGCTAGATTGCTTTATCTTTGATAGAGTATCAACAAACAGTTGGCCCCAGGAGATCCTGGGATTTATTTAAGTTGCAGAGAGAACAAATCAGCACTTTGCCGCCATTTCCATTCCTTTGGAGACAACCCTCTGGTATGATTCATCCTCTCCCTGAGCTCTACCCTAACTGAAACTCCAGTAAATATTGGACACTTTTTTCCTAGTCAAGAGAAACAGACCAGAAATTAGACATTCGAGTTCTTTTTAAAAACACCTCATGAGAAAAAGCAAAATTTAGTATAAGATAATCACCCACCTTGGGATCAGAAAATAAGCCATATACATACAGGACTGGATGTGTTTCTTCCACCATGTTAAAAAAAAAAAAAAAGCTGGATAATGGGGGCCCAGCAGGATCAAGGGTTCCCTATTAGGTGTATGTATTCCAGATGAATGCTTTAGTCCTGGAGGACTCTGGAAGCATGTGTGTTCTGAGATAATTAGTCATTCTTTGATGGACTGTTTTACCAACTTTTTACTTAGTGAAATCTTGGGTAAAGAGTCCATTAAATTCTATCTGTCCTCTGGGATTTACTTCCTGCTCTGTAGAGTGCAGTCATGAAATTGGGGCAGTCACAAAAATCTCAGGAGGTAGAATTAAGAAAGCTATTTCACCTTGGCAGGGAATAATTCACCCAGTAAACAACCCAGGAAAACAGGCTAAAAAGTCAAAAATAAAAATCTCCATGTCACCTCAACCCCAAGTAGCTATAAAGATTTACCTTTATTGACAAAAGTGGGTTTTTTTTTCCCAGTAGTTAGCCAAGAATGTTCCCTGTTCCCTGAAATAGAGATCGCCTCCAGAGCAGAAGGGAAAGGTCAAGGAAGGGACATTTTATCTTCCAATGGCAGCCAGTACAAGTCACTCTTCAGAAATCTAATTTCTAAGTAGAGGAAGGACTCCAGAAATGTCTACCTGGATGTTCCTTTCAGAAGGCTGCAAGTCACCTGCTACCACATTGTACTCAACAGCCTAAAGGACAGACTGCCTCTCACTGCAAGTTCTTTCTGGTTTCCTGATGGCTTTCTTCTATTGGGGATCAATTCCCATGGCACTAGGTACATTCAGTGTTCTACCATCACTGAAGTCTTAGATATTTCTTACTGCTCTAAAAAAGGTATTAGGCATTCAGTCCTCATTCTCCCCTCCCCCTGGCCCAAGGCATGAGGGACTAATACATACCTTCTGCATTCATCTTCTTCTCTTAGCAGAGCCCTTTGGAGGTTCACTCGGGTGGCAGTGTGCACCAGTACATTTTTATTTGTCACGGCTGACTAATATTTCATTGTATGGACATGCCACTTTAGTGTACCATGATAGGCACTTTGGCTGTTGCCATATTTGGACTACTGTGACTATTGCTGCTTTGAACTGGGAGCCCCCATTGTTAATGTCAGTACTTTATTCTTACAAAACACTATAAAAATCCTTAGTGATTTGTATAAACTCTCTCATTTGGTCCTCCAACACCTACTTATCTCTGCGGATTACTTCTGAGGTACAAAAGATGTCTGTGTCATTCACGTCCACGGTGGAAAAAACCTGGACCCTTTGACTTTGCGACAGAAATTTATTCCCATGCAAGAAGAATTCTCAGCCCTAACTATTCTATTTTCATCTCAATCTAACTTTCCTTGGATAGGTGAGGGCAAACAAATGCATTTCATGCTTCAGGTGCTACTCAAAACCGTGGCCCCACCTCAGGCTCCTAACGAGCATGGCATTTGCTCACTCTTACAGTCAAGACACTGTGTTTCTAGCAGCATGAAGCTCAGAGACAATGCACACAATGCAAGAGCAATAAAAGAGAAGGCAGCATGGTTAGATGGACAAGAGCTAGATACACCGCTGGCATAATCATGAAAAGGCTGTGGTCAGACGGCCAGTCAGCAGAATTCCTGATGGGGCAAACGCCTTCCATTTCCTTCTGTCCTGAGACAAATGCAGTATTTGTAAATTAACACACACACACACACACACACACACACACACACACACACACAAAAAAAAAAAAAAAAAAAAAGCAAAAGCAGCAGAATCCATTACCCAAGAAGCATTAAACTATACTATTGCAAGGGCAGTGCTCAGCCCTTACTCTGCCCCCTGGATAAATTATGGCCCTGTGTCCATCCATCTTCCACCCAGATAAGCCCTGGATTTATTTACATATGATCTTATGCAAGGAGTGCAGAGTTTCCACATCATTGAACTACCTGAATTTGAATTCTGGTCAAAGAGTCACAGAAAGTCAGAAGCCTTCATGACTGAGAATGCCAATCTTTTTCCTCTCTTTGGTGCATGCAATCATGACGTGGTATTTAAATTCTTCTCCCATTTCCCGGCAGAAGCTTCGCACTAGTGCCCTTTAATCCTCACAAAGACTATCAGAAAGTTACAAAACAAAACTGGGCCAGAGAAACGACTCTGTGGGTAGAAGCCTGACACCAAGTCTTACTGTCTGAATTTTGTTACTGAGACCCACAGGATAGGCAAAAACTGATTCTTACAAGTTGTCCTCTGACCTCCACATATGCATATGTACGAGTGCAAGCGCACACACACACACACACATACACACAAACACACACACACACACACACACACACACACACACGTGCGCACGCACGCGCACACACACACACAGAGACATACACACAAAATAAATAAATAAACAAATAAATGAATAAATTCAACAGAATTTTTTAAAAGCTATCTGCTGTGGGATGTTCTGTATGTCAAATGTGTTGCTCTGATTGGTTAAAATAAATAAAGTGCTGATTGGCCAGTAGCCAGGAAGGATAGGGTAGGCGGGACAAGGAAGAGGAGGATTCTGGGAAGTGAAGACTGGGGAGAGAGATGCTGCCAGCCACCGCCATGACAAGGAAGATGTAAGGTACTGGTAAGCCACAAGCCACGTGGCAAAGTATAGATTAATAGAAATGGGTTAATTTAAGATAGAAGAAGTAGATAACAAGAAGCCTGGCGCGGCCATACAGTTTGTAAGCAATGTAAGTTTCTGTGTGTTTACTTGATTGGTTTTGAGCGAGTATGGGCCTGGCGGGTGAGAGAGATTTGTTCTGACTGTGGGCCAGGCAGGAAAACTAACTACAGCTATCCAAAGTGGTTCATTATTGCCCCATTTCACAGTAAAGGGAATGAAGTTAAATGTAGTAAAATGATTAACTATCCAGCTAAAAAGTAGCAAACCCACTGCTTTAAACCATGCTTTCTGATGTAGTCTATTGCTCCTTGTCCTGTTTGTCCTTCACTTTGAGTGTGGATGGGAGAATCTTGGAGAAGCTTGTCAAGCTGCAGATTGCCAAGCATAGGATTCTGGAATCTGGATCTAATGAGCCCCTGAGTGCAGCCAGCCTTAGGCTCTGGACAGAGGAGTAGCCACCTACCTGTCTGCCACTCCATTGCAACTGTCCAGAAAGATGAGGTTTCTCTCAACTCCCCATCATCCACTGGCTGATTGGGGTGGCCTAGACCCTAGCTGTCCGCTCTTCTCTAGACAGGTCTCTCAACTTTGGCTTGTCTCCTTGCCATACTGGACATTTGGTCACAGCAGTTCACTAAAAAACTGCATGAACAAAACCAGAAACGTCTGCCAGTGTGGTGTGCAGACCTGCTACTTGTGCCATTAGCCTGCTTGCCCACCCATCCCCCACAACAGCTCCCAATAGTTCTGCCTACCCCTTCCCATGAAAGCCCTTTTCTAGTTGAGTCTGCAACATTTTCAGATCCCAAAAGTGGAGAGATTTTTCTACTGCAGTAAATTTTTTGAGTAAACTTTCCACACTGAGTTCAGTTTTTATTTGATAAGAGTCGTCAGCTTTCTGGAAGCATCCCCACAGAGGAAAGTATTTGGTAATGTTTGGGGCTCATGTCCACATAAACAAGCTGGTGATTTTTCCCCTGTGGACAGTCTCAAGTTCCCATACAGGCCACAATGTGTTTATCCATTGCTCAGTAGAGACCTTTCTGTTCTTAGCTTTAGGACATAATTCTTGGCATTTGAATACCCATCCAGTGGGGACCTTAGAAAGGAAGCATTCTCCATTTCCAGTTCCCAAAACTCAAAGAACACAACGCATCTGCTGTGAAATACTTCTCTTAAAAGGCTCATCCCTTGTCCCTGGAAAGTGTTTTTATAGAGTTGCCAAAGCACTCACCCTCAGACCAACCACGAGAATGAACTTTCTCTTCCAAGGAGAGAGAGTCCTCTCTTGGCCTTCTCATTACCCAAGTTGGAGACAGGCATTTCTCATAAACTGTGACTAAGCAGTCTAGAGAGCCTCTACTCCCTCCTCAGATCTCAGACCCAGCACTTGGCCTTTGCTTTGCAAACTAACTGTCGCCAAGAAATCACTCCGGCTCCTAAGACACAGAGTTTAGGTGGGAAGTGAAAATGCCAAAGAGAAAAATTAAACAGACTTTTCTCTCAATATTAGCATTAGGCTGTTTCTAGTCTAGAACTTACAAGTGGTTTTACTTAAAGGTTATTACTTTTGATAATTATACTGTGGCATTCTGCTGAATTTCCTGGGCCAATGGAATGGTCATTATCTTTATTGCAATAATTCGTGGATGTGCGAGAAGGCTAAAACTTACCAAATGGCACACCTTCAGTATGTGTGGTGTATTATAACTCAAATATCCCTCTGTAGGACAATAAAATGAAATAAAATAGAACAAAGATTCCAAAGTCAGAACAGAGCAGTTACTTGTCCATCAATGACCCCTAGCAGTAGCATCCACAATAGCCAAAGGTGAGTATATTTCATATGTTGTATAAATCATACGAAAGTATATACAGTCGCACATCATTACTAATAGGAGCATATTCTGAGAAATGCATCCTTGTGTGGTGTTTGTCACTAGGCGGGCACCACAGCATAGCACCACACTAGATGGTGTAGCTTACTGCACTTACAGCCAAACCAATGAACACACACGCAGTTTTTTATGGACTGAAATGCCGTCATGTGTCTGTGATTGTGTACGGGGTACCACAGCCTGAACATCACTCAGCCCTCAAAGACTGGGAGATTTGGACACTTGCTGCAAAACGGCTGGCTCTTGAAGAGATTACACCAAGTGAAATAATCTAGAAAAAGACAATTACTGTGTGATGCAACTCATCTCAAGTACCTACAGTATGGACTCGTGATGTTGGACAGAGAGCTTTAGAGCGAGCTTGGTTCCTCCTTTGCTCTGTAGTTCCAAGGAGTGAGGGCTTCATTGTAGGACCTTCCTCGGTTACGGGCTTATTTTTGTTTCAAATAAATATGCAATGCTTTTTCTGTACAGTAAATACCGAAGCATCTAGCTCAAGGAATAAGTAAGCTTGTGGGCCTGTGCAGAGACAATCACGCTAAAGGGAACCTAGGCCTGCGTACCAACTGTTCCACTCAACTGAGCCTGAACAGCATGTACCCACTGCATCCTACCTTCGCAACAACTGCAAGAGAGCTTTGGAGAAAGCCCGTTAGCCACATTGAGTCCTATCAGGCTTAAATACACTGAAGACTTTTGCCTACCTCATTCCTAATACTTTTTCGTCATTGGCTTTCAACTCCTTTCCTTTATCTGGAATTTTCCATGGGTTTTTCTTCTTTCTCCTTGACTAAGAAGACATGGCATCCATTTGCATGGTGCAAAAGTGTAACCATTCTGGGATGGGCAGCTTGGCTCTGCATTTAGCACTGGTAGAGACACAGAGCATCCTTCCCAGGACACGGGTTCATAATGGAAAGGCTGACAGGAGCTTCTCAATGCTGAAGCGTGGTGATCATAAGCCCCAGAGCCAGCAAAGCCACAGCAACCTGCATTTCAGGGCCCCAAAGCCCTGCACTGTGAGCTGCGCACCCTCTTCAACACCAGCTGTGTCAGGGGGTGGGGGTGGGAATGAGTCACACAATAATGTCAAGCCTCTCACTGCTGTGTCAGTCAGGCATCTAAGAGCATCCCCAGCATGGTCAATCTAGAGAATAACCAGCTTGCCTGAGCCAGAGAAAATTGGGCTTCTCCAGTTTCTATGTAGCTCCTCACTTAATCTGTTCTTTTCTGCTTTTTCTTCGAAGTTAAACAGAAAGCGAGCCAGTGCAGCTAAGGCAAAGAACCCTCGTGGAGGCCGGTCACCAAGGCCTGTGCCCCATTTTCTCTTGAGCCTCCCACTGTGACCTATGTATGACATTGCAGCTGTCCTGCAGGGTCCCTCTCCTGTGCGATTGTGGCCAGGCAGCAGCCTGGATTCCTACCATGGGTGAACTACCCTGAATTTCACATCTTGTGATGCCCTGTGAAGACCTCTCTGCTCACCACTCCCTTCACCGGCTCTTGGAATGCTTCAGAATCGCACCAAGATCCAGCCTGAAGTCTAACCATCATCCCTAATTTCATAGTCAAGTCGTTTATTCCTATAACTCCTTTAGGGCATTCTCTCTCTCTCTCTCTCTCTCTCTCTCTCTCTCTCTCTCTCTCTTTCTCTCTCTCTTTTTAGGGGGTATTACTTTTACCATTAAATTATAAACTCCTCAAAGCCTTGGGATTGTGAAGTGCACCACATGTGTCATGCAGGACCTGCTAGACATGACCTGTATCCTAACAATCACTGGCACTTGTGAGTGATTGGTGGCAACCATGCTACCACCACAGCCAGCCCAAGTGTTCTTTTCTCCTGTAGAGCCTCAGGGAGCCGAGATAATTGATCCTTCCCTTGCCCGTCCTCACTGCCACCTCTTCTCAATCCCCCACCCACCCTCCTACCCACGGGAGCTGATCCTATAAAAGGCTGCCCTCTCATCTTCTGAGGCTGGGAGAATGCTCAGCTGGGAATGTACCTGAGGAGATTATAGACACACCTTACTGGGAACACTTGTTTGTTAAGATTCCAAGACGCCCTCAGTTACCTCAGGCACAGTTAGAACATGATCAGACATCTCCAACCCCAATGCACACCATGTTGCAAGGGAATTCTGAACTGAAATCAGAAAAAGATGGTGGAATTCTTGCAGAACAGGAGACTCCCTTGGCCTTGAAGAAGCCCCTTAGGAACAGCAGGCCTCTAATGCTAAAGGGACCCTCCTGCGTGGAAGGCAGGCATGAGGGTGTGTGTAGGGCTCAAGGTCAGCTGCTGGCTTCAGTGTCCCATCCTTGGGCACTCAGTCTGTATTCTCAATGACGCTTGATCTTCCTTTAAAGAATGACAGAGCCTTTGTTCCTCAAGCGCATTAAAAATGCAAATAGCTCCCGTGTTTCAATTAACATTAAGACACCGATGGCTCATGTCAGATCCTTTACCGAGCACAGACTTGAAGAACAGAACAATAAGAAGAGATGTCGCTGAATGGAAAAGGATGAATAGAAAAGGAACAGGAGATTCCCTTTAGGGACCCAAATAAATTTTATCTTAGTTTTTGGTCCCAATTATATCTTCTCTCAAATTGTAGATCAACAGAAGCTAAAATAACAAGTGACTCCAATAGGATGCTAGGGGGGGCAGTCTGTAGGAAACCTTCATATGCATCACTGAATTTGCCTCCCAGAGGCATCCTGTCAGGTAGGAAGCCCACCTGACCAGTGAAGATAAAGTGTGGGGCCTCAAGATGCTGTGTGAATTGATCAACAGAATTCGCTCTCAAAACTCAGCCATCTGCTCGTTTATTCAACAAATAATTCTGCCTAGCCCACAATAGACCAGGTTGTATTAGGTGCTAGAGACAAAATGATGCAAAAAAACCAACACAGACCCTGCCCTTATAGACCAAGAAGTCTAACCAAGTAGACAAATGTTAGTCAATTGTGGCAGAAATAAAGGCAGCATAACTATTGTTTTAAAATGCGGATGAAGGAGCTGGTGTCTTAGTGAGGATTTCCACTGCTGTGAAGAGACACCATGGCCATGGCAACTCTTATAAAGGAAACCATTTCATTGGTTCTGGCTTAGAGGTTTAGTCCATTACGTCATGGTGGGAAGCATGGCAGTGTGCAGGCAGACATGGCTCTGGAGAAGGAGCTAAGAGTTCCACATCTTGATCCGCAGGCAGCAGGAAGAGACCGAGACACACTTCCTCCAACAAGGCCATTCCTACTCCAACAAAGCCACGCCTCCTAACAGTGCCACTCCCCATCGGCGTAGGGGGGCCATTTTTATTCAAATCACCACAGCTGGGAAGATGGCTCAGTGGAAGAAAGTGCTTACTGCCAAGTCTAAATTCAATCCCAACAACCCACATCCTGGTAGGAGAGAACTGACTCCTGAAAGCTGTCCTCTGACTACCACACCTGCACCATGGCACACACAAATAAAGTGTGATGTAAAAAAACACTTGAAAAAAAAAGATTTATTTATTTATTATGTATACAGCATGTATGACCAACCAGAAGAGAGCACCAGACCTTTATTACAGATGGTTGTGAGCCATTGTAGTTGCTGGGAATTGAACTCAGGACCTCTGGAAGAGCAGTCAGTGCTCTTAACCTCTGAGCCATCCCTCCAGCCCCATAAAAAACACTTTTAAAGGGTAGTGGTAGTAATAGCATGGATAAATGAACTAGGACCAGGAACACCAGATTGTACAATTCTGCAAGGTAAGAGGCCGGCCAAGGGGTTTTCAGACACACAGCACCAATGCAAGTAAAAGTCCTACAAAAAGAACATTCCAGAAACTCCACAGGGGCCAGTATGGCTGAAGGGAGGGAGCAAGAGAGTATGTGAGGAAGTGTGTGATACAGATGGAGTTTGGGGAGGGAGAGGTTGGGGCTAGATCATGCGGGGATGATTTTTCCCCAGCATGGACTTTGTCCTTTCTAGTAACAGAGGCTAAATGTTTTAAGCAAGGAGATGACTTCCAGAAGGCTCACTGAACCTAGCACTCGCCATTTTTCAGCACAGATGGCGACAGTCTAGCTGGAAAATGGTGCACTCTGGGTTCAGTGAGGACCAGGTCTCAGAGGAATAAGGCAGAGAGTAATAAAGGAGGATGCCCTCCAGGTGTCCTGCATATACAGAGAGAGGAGACAGAAAGACAGAGAGAGACAGAGACATAGAGACACAGAGACATAGAGAGAGACAGAGACATAGAGAGAGAACCTGAAAGTTGTATAAAAGCTATTATAAATGGCATTCCATTCAACTCATGTTTTCATAGAGACTTCCTTGAAAACTTGAAGAACTGATTTCAGTCCCAGAACACCCGGAGAACTGTGGAAACAAAGGCTTGAACTCAGCCATCGTTACACTGTTTCCTCATGTGAAAAGGCTCCCAGGAGCATCAGACTAGAAGTAAAGCCTCAAACCCCAAACACGTGACAAAACAAATGTGTAAAAAGGAAGACTTGGGGGCTGGGAAGAAGAGTCTGTTAATGAGGTCCCTGACACACAAGGATAAGGACCTGTGCTCAGCCCATGTCTATAACCCCAGCACTGGGGAGGTGGAGACCGAAGGATCCCTGGGGCTTGCAGACCTGACAGTCTAGCCAAATTGGTGAGCTCCAGGTTCAGAGCAATAGAGAAAGATAGCTGACATCAACCTATGGCCTTCAGGCACTTGCAAACGTTGCACAGATACAAACATACGGACACATACACATTCATTGACAAAGATGCACACTAATACAATACAAGCACATACATGAACACACACATGCACAAAATTGCTTTTTGATGCCAGGGACACCCAACTAAAAATACATGTCACTGTAGGCTGATGTCACCTATAAGTAATATAAAGGCAGATAAAAGTTGGAGAAGCCTGGATTCTTGCCCAAAGATACAGCTGGGTCTAAATCTTACAGTTTCATGAAGACTGAGTCTGGCAAATAAAACAGCGGTGTTCTGGATGACTTTTGGTGCCACATTCTGCAGGCATCTAGCTTCCCTGAACAGCCAGAACACGCTCTTGCCAGACGATGTCAGGACTCTATGTGTCCACTGTGGTAATGTTCCTGAGCTTGCTGTGCTGGATCCGAACAATGGCAAACAGCAAGTGTAAACCCCATCAAGCCAAGCCATGCAGACACAGGTCAGGCATACGTCTATGCTACAGGACAGTTTCTTTTCCTGCTTTCTTTCCAGTGGCATGTGGGGGGGGGGGGGGAGAAAGCGTGGCTCATTTGTCAACATGAGAAGGGGTGATGGCACCATTGTTATGCCTTTACATGGCAGCCTTTCCTGTTCTTTTTTCTTGCCATATCTAAATATCACTGTACCCCCTCCTTAACATTACCAACCTTACCGTCCATAACACAACACACACACACACACACACACACACACACACACACACACACACACCACTCCACTATTCAGTTCTTCACCTTCTTTCCACATTTACAATGTGTGTGTGTGTGTGTGTGTGTGTGTGTGTGTGTGTGTGTTTGCAATTATAGTCTCTATTCCTTGTGTTCCTGATATACAGAGGTTTTAGCTAGGTGTGGGGACACATGCCTATAATCTCAGCATTCAAAAAACTAGAAGAATGATTAAGAGTTTGAAGTGAGTCTGAGGCTACCTTGTCACAGAATCTGGTGACCAGAACTAGTTAAAGAGGGTTTTTTGTTTGTTTGTTTGCTTGCTTGCTTTTGTTTTGTTTTGCTGTCTATTTTTGAATAAGGTTTCTTGATTCAGTTGTCAGTATCAAAAATTCCTGTGGCCATATTATGAAATAAAAGGAACACAGGTGGTTGGGAACTTACAAAATTAGTTGACAGCCTAAAGGAGCAGGGTGCACCCCCAAGCCCCCACCCCACCCCCAACAGCACCACAGCTCCAAGAATTCCACCTCTGCTACACTGCTGCACTCTTGGACTGAATTCTGAATCCAGGTGTTCTTCAAGAGCATCCCATTGGTGGAAGCCAACCGGTATGCAAATCCTTACCTCACAGAAATCTGTAAAATAAAATACAGTTTTCCACCCTTTGTGGTGTAGTAAGGCACATGGAAAAGTTTGAAATGGGCATTAAAGACTCAGTCTAGATTCAGTGGGCCTTGCGGGAAGGCTCCCCTTTTCCAAAACTGCAGGCAGACCCTGCAGTCTCCACACCCTGCCCCCACACCCATTTGCCCGAGACCCCAGCCACTTCCTGAGAATCAGAGACCAGCTCCCAGCCCCCTTCCGCCCTGGAACTCCCATCTGGACCAGAGAGCCCCCAGCTACCATCCACCCCAGAACTCCCATCTGGACCAGAGCTTCCATCCTGTCCTGGGACTGCCATCTGGACAAGATAAGGAGACTCCAGGGACTTCCTGAGACTCAGAGTCCAGCTCCCAGCTCCTATGTGGCCAGCACTTCAAGAAATTGAAGAAGATATCAGAAAATGGAAAGATCTCCCATGCTCATGGATAGGCAGGATTAACATAATAAAAATGGCGATCTTACCAAAAGCAATCTACAGATTCAACACAATCCCCATCAAATTACCAACACAATTCTTCACAGATCTGGAAAGAATAATACTCAACTTCATATGGAAAAACAAAAAACCCAAAAGAATCCTGTACAATAAAACAACCTCTGGAGGCATCACAATCCCCGACCTCAAGCTCTACTATAGAGCTACAGTAATAAAAACAGCTTGGTACTGGCATAAAAACTGACATGTGGACCAATGGAATCGAATTGAAGACCCTGACATTAACCCACACACCTATGAACATATATTTTTTTTTTTGAGCTGAGAATCGAACCCAGGGCCTTGCGCTTGCTAGGCAAACGCTTTACCACTGAGCTAAATCCCTAACCCCTGAACATATAATTTTTGACAAAGAAGCCAAAAATGTACAATGGAAAAAAGAAAGCATCTTCAACAAATGGGGCTGGCATAACTGATGTCAATGTGTAGAAGGCTGCAAATAGATCCATATCTGTCACTGTGCACAAAACTTAAGTCCAAGTGGATCAAAGACCTCAACATAAATCCAGTTACTCTGAACCTGATAGAAAAGAAAGTAGGAAGTAGTCTTGAATGCATTGGCACCAGAGATCACTTTCTAAATATAACACCAGTAGCACAGACACTGAGAGAAACAATCAATCAATGGGACCTGTTGAACTGAGAAGCTTTTGTAGAGCAAAGGACACGGTCAACAAGACAAAGTGACAGCCTACAGAATGGGAAAAGGTCTTCACCAACCCCACATCTGACAGAGGGCTAATATCCAGAATATATAAAGAACTCAAGAAATTAGACAACAAAATACCCAACAGTCCAATTAAGAAATGGGCTATAGAACTAAACAGAGAATTCTCCACAGAGGAAGTTCAAATGGCTGAAAGACATTTAAGGAATTGCTCAACATCCCTAATTATGCGGGAAATGCAAATCAAAACGACTGAGATACCACCTTACACCTGTCAGAATGGCTAATATCAAAAACACAGAAGACAGCTTATACTGGAGAGGATGTGGAGCAAGGGGAACTCTCCTCCACTGCTGGTGGGAATGCAAGCTTGTACAGCCACTTTGGAAATCAATATGGCACTTCCTTAGAAAATTGGGAATCCATTTCCTCCAAGACCCAGCTGTAGCACTCTGGGCATATACCCAAGGAATGCTCAATCATACCACAAGGGCATTTGCTCAGCTATGTTCATGTCAGCATTGTTTGTAATAGCCAGAACCTGGAAACAACCTAGATGCCCTTCAACTGAAGAATGGATAAAGAAAATATGGTACATATACACAATGGAGTACTACTACTCAGCAGAGAAAAACAATGACATCATGAGGTTTGCAGGCAAATGGATGGATCTAGAAAAAAATCATCCTGAGTGAGGTAACCCAGACTCAGAAGGACAAACATGGTATGTACTCACTCATAGGAGGATACTAGATGTAAAACAAAGATGACTAGACTGCTACACAATTCCAGGGAGGCTACCTAGAAAACGGGACCCTAGGAAAGACACAGGGATCACCTAATGACAGAGAAATGGATGAGATCTACGTGAACAACCTGGACGACAGTGGGAGTAATGAAGGGCAAGGTTTGAGGGAAAGAAAGCTTAGGGGAGCAGGAGATCCCAGCTGGATCAAGAACAGAAAGGGAGAACAAGGAATAACAGACCATGATAAATGAAGACCACATGAGAACAGGAATAGGCAGAGTGCTTGAGAGGTTCCCAGAAATCCACAATGATACAACCTCTGTAGACTGCTGGCAATGGTTGAGAGAAAGCCTGATCTGACCTAGTCTGGTGATCAGATGGCCAAACACCCTAACGGTCATGCTGGAACTCTCATCAAATAACTGATGGAAGTGGATGCAGAGATCCTCAGCCAGGCCCCAGGTAGAGCTCCAGGTGTCCAATTGTTGAGAAAGAGGAGGGACTGTAAGAGCATGAATTGTTGAGACCAAGATTTGAAAAAGCACAGGGACAAACAGCCAAACGAATGGAAGCGCATGAATTATGAACCAAAGACTGTGGAGCCCCCAGCTGGATCAGGCCCTCTGGATAAGTGAGACAATTGAATAGCTTGAACTGTTTGGGAGGCACCCAGGCTGTGGGACCAGGACCTGTCCTTAGTGCATGACCTGGCTGTTTGGAACCTTGGGCTTACACAGGGACACTTTGCTCAGCCTGGAAGGAGGGGACTGGACCTGCCTGTACTGAATTCACCAGGTTGAATTGAATCTCCAGGGGAGTCTTGGCCCTGGAGGAGATGGGAATGGAGGGGAGGGGCTGGGGGAAAAGTGGGGGGGGGGGTGGGAGGGGGGAGGACAGGGGAACCCATGGCTGATGTGTAAAATTAAAACACAAATATAATACTAATTTTAAAAAATAAATAAATTACTCAGCAGATGTAAATTAATAGAAATAAGTTAATTAAAGTTATAAGAGCTAGTTGGGAACAAGCCTATGTGTTATGGAATAGAATATTTGTCTAACTATGTAAAGGTGTGTTGCATTTGTTTGTGTGCAGAATAATTGTTTAACTGTGTAGAAATGTTTTGCACTTGTTTATGTTACATTTGTTTAACTATGTAAAGATGTGTTGCTATTTTACCTTGCCTGCTTAAGGCTCCTGATTGTTTTAATAAAATCTGAACTGCCAATAGTTAGGCAAAGGAGGGATAGACTGAAAAGGATAGCCAGCCCACCAGCTAGCCAAGGGTCATTTAGCCATTGACCAGCCACCTGGCAGCCATCCATCTAGACATAGAGGAAGCTGGAAATCAGGATGGACAGAAAGTACATGAGGTAAATAAGCACATAGATTAATAGAAATGGATTAATTTAAGTTTAAAAAACTAGCTAGAAATAAGCTTAAGTTAAGGCCAAGAATTCATAATTTAAATAAATAAATAAAGAAAGAAAGAAACAAGTAAATAAATAAATAAATAAATAAATAAATAAATAAATAAATAAAGACTCAGTCTACAGATTTCCCCATCCTTTTTAACAGGACAAAAGTGGCTCTTTTAAAAAGAACTTTCTGAAAGTGTTTTATGTTCAAGTAGGGCGACCTCTCAGCCACCCAGCAAAGAGCCTCTCAGTGAAGACTACCTTCTCTGTCACTAGTGAAGCTAAAGCCACTTTTAGCTAAGGTGGGGAGGGGGACTAGCTTTGATGAGGGGCCTTCAAAGGTTTTTGTCCAGGAAAGCTATCAGCAGAGCCGGGAATTATGGTCCAGCCTCCTCCATATACAGCACCAGGAGAAGACATCCAGAGCATCCTCGACCCTCCCGTGGTGTGCAAAGAGTTAAAGCCTTCCCCAGAAGTTGTATTTTACTGGAATGCCTCCCATCTCTTGGCACCTCTGGTCCCCATGCTGAGGACTTGACCATTTCAGTCCAAACCAGGCAAAATGAAACTAGTCCCTCTTCTACTTCTTGGGCCAAAAAAGGTGTGCAGTGACACCCTTCTTCCAACATCACCTTTTATTTTCATGGGTCTGTGTTTCCCAACTTCACATCAGATGGGCCAGGAACCAGATGTGATCCTGATGTGCTGTGCATTACACATTTATTTGACTGAAAGAATGAACTTTTTTTAAAGGGGGGGGGGGTAATAAATTGTACTTTTGATGCCTCTTGTGGACCAGACTGTGAATTAGCAGAAGGATGCATCATTTGAGAAAGTACCTCCACTCCCCTGTAACATTATTATTACACTCTTGTTTTTTGCCCCTCCACCACCAAGAAATTGAGGCTGAGAAATGGAGCAGGTGAACTCAGACCTACCGCTTCCACACTGGGGTGGTGGGATTCAGGTCTCAACCTGTGATTCCACAGCTCTGTGCTTCCTGTTGCTTTAGCAGGTTTTCTTTCAGGCCACCATCCGGCTCCCAAATCATGACACAGAAGATTGAATTACAGTTTTGAACGCTTGGCCTTAGCTTAGCTCTTATTTTAATCTGCTTCTCTTTATCAACACATTTTGCCTCGGGTCTTTTTACCTTTCATTCTTTCTATATACCTTATTTTCCTACTGTCTCTGGTCTCTGGCTGGCAGGCTGGTGGGTGTCTGACTTTTGGCCCAGAGCATGTCCCCCTCTTTCTCCTAATTCTCTTCTTTCTTCTCCTTCCTCTCGTTCTTCACAAGCCTAGATTTCTCCTCCTATTTATTCTCTCTGCCCACCAGCCCCACCAATCCCTCATCTGCCTACCTATTGGCTGTTCAGCTTTTTATTAGACCAATCAGGTGCCTTAGGCAGGCAAGACAAAACAGCAACACATCTTTACATACTTAAACAAATGCAGCACAAACAAATGTAACACATCCTTACATCATTAAACAAATGTAGCATAAACTAATGTAACACACCTTTACACAGTTAAAGTAATATTCCACAGCATAAACAAATGTAACACATCTTTACATAGATAAATATTCCATAACACAATACATTGTAGTTCTCAGCTCCTTTTAACCCCATCCCATTAAAAGCCTTTGCCAGCTAACCCTTTTGGTAACTTATAAAAATAATGTCCTCATTTCCAAAAAATTATTATATTTTACTTATAAACTTATAATTATTATATCACATTTACTATATCACAAGACATGCACATCTCAATTTCTACTTGAATTACAAAACACTGTCCCTCACCACTGATGTTATGCCATATGGATAAAAATTAAGTCAACCTATCAAAAGTAATTGAAAAGGAAATGAAGATCCATGAACATTAAAAACAATGACCAAATTGAAGCTGGAATTTAAGGAACTTGTCTCCTCATTATGCATGTTGTATGATGGCACAAACTTCAAACACCTCTGAAGGTGAACTATGAATTTTATACCATCCATAATATCTCATAAGTCAAATTCCAGGCAGTGGGTGGTAAAGTGTTATCTTTGGATAATAAACTGTCTATAACTACATTGATTTCTATGACATGAATATTCAATATTCACATTAAAAATAATTGTCAACATAATAATCTGAAAGATGTTTGCCCCAGAGGCCTATATTCTGAAGGCAGTAGCAAGTCAGAAATACTGTGCTTGGATCCAATTCCTCCACACAAGAAGTGGATATAATTTGATCTCCACATGCCTCATTTCCTTATCTTGAAAATGAACAGTTTGCCTACATTGTGGACTTATAGTAAGAATTATAAAAGGCTAAGCATACATAAGTGCTCTCTCTCTTATTATTATTATGTTGTTATTATTGTTGTTGTTGTTCTTGGGCAAAATATCATATTCAATGCCTGATTCAATTGATCATGAGTCAGAGAAAACACAATTATCTTTAGCAGAAGATTTACTTTTTTATTTAATGAACAAGGGTTAAATACACGTGTGTATAAATACAGCATGCATGTGCATGGCATTGTTGTTATTGTTCCTGAAGAAAAGTTATCCACCGGACTAAGAACACTGAGCTATTGAATGACAATCAAAATGTTCCAGTCTTATAGCTTCCTTCATGAAACACTCAGACAAAAAAAGAATTGCTTCAGTTTCTTCTTTGAACATCACAACACTATATGTGTAGCAAAGGAGTAAGTTTCTTTTTGTTTTGCCTTTTAAAATATTTTGAATAATTCTCTGAGAATTTCAGACAATGTATCTTGATCAGACTCACTCCTCCCCATGATTCCTCCTAGATCCACCTCCCACTTCATGTCCTCTCCCCCTCTCCTTCTCAATTAATAACTCATTCAGTTCAACTTGTGCTGCCTGTACACTCCTGCTGCCCGTACACTCTTGCTGCCATATACTCCTGCTGCCATATACTCCTGCTGCCATATACTCCTGCTGCCATATACTCCTGCTTCCCGTATACTCCTACTGCCCATATACTCCTGCTGCCTGTATACTCCTACTGCCGTATACTCCTGCTGCCCGTATACTCCTACTGCCTGTATACTCCTGCTGCCCATATACTCCTACTGCCTGTATACTCCTGCTGCCCATATACTCCTGCTGCTGTATACTCCTGCTGCCCATATACTCCTACTGCCTGTATACTCCTGCTGCCCATATACTCCTGCTGCCTGTATACTCCTGCTGCCCATACACTCCTACTGCCCATATACTTCTGCTGCCCATACACTCCTGCTGCCCATATACTCCTGCTGCCCAAATACTCCTGCTGCCTGTATACTCCTGGGTGTGGGGCAATCCACTTGAGTGGGTCAACCCATCAGGAATCAGATCCTTAAAAAAAATTGACTTTCCCTTCCCTGAGAAGCCATTAACTGTCCATAGCTCCTCCATTAACCTCCATAGGGTTGGGGGTGCTCATGAGCCCCTTCCCACACTGTGTAGAATGTTGACGGGCTTGATTTTGTCAGATCTTCAGCAAAGAACCATAGCTAAACATCACAGGACGTATCTTCCGAATGTGAACCAAAATGAATCTCCTCTGTCTCTCCAGTTGCTTTTGTCAAAGTATTTCTTGTTGACATAGCAACAAGAAAAACTAAAAGAATGACCAAACTATTTTATCAATATTGTCTCCATAAAAATGGTAAAAAAAAAAAAAAGTTATATCTCCATCTGCAGATTCAAAGTATCAAAGAGCACAAAATGTCTTTTTACAAAGAGACCATGATGTGCAGAAGTACCACAACACACAACACACACACACACACACACACACACACACACACACACACAAACACAACACAACACACACTCGTCCCAATCAGTGGTGAGCTGTTATTATAAAGTTAGCCTTGCCTGGGAACTGAAGGCCAACCAGTCTAACTGGATCTTCACCTCTCCCCTCTCTCCTCCAAATCCAAGTCCCTAGTCTCACCCCCAGCTCAGTAGCAGACCACCTGCTGTGGCCTCCCCTTGCTTTCTGATTCTATCTCAAGCTGCTCAGGGAGATCTCCTTCAGCCTTCTTCCTCTATCATCCTGTTGTCTCAGCCCTCAACTCCAGCAAGCAGTCCCTGGGCACCTGCCTGCCAACCCTGCCAGAGAAGTAAGCAGGCCAGCAAAGCAGATAGGCAAGCTTCAGATCTCCACTCTCCCGTGTCTCCTCCAAATCCAATGCCCCAATCCCCGAGTCTCAACCAAGCTCTATAGCACACTACCTGTCATGGCCTCTCCTTACTCTCCATCTCATCCATTCCCATAGAACTAAACAGATCCTGGTGGAACACCTTGCTCTCCTCCCTCCTGTGGACCCTCTTAGACTTCTCTTTCTACCCCATCCCCATTCCTAAATGTCAGCTCCCAATACCAAGGAACACATTCTACCCAGAACCCCTAGTGGCTACTGTGGTGGTATTGTGTTCCCCAAAATATTGTGTTCCCTGAAATAAACTTATCTGGGGTCAGAGAACAGGACAGCCACAATATTAAACATGAGGATGGGTAGTAGTAGCACATGCCTTTAATCCCAACACTTGGTAAGCAGAACCAGGCAGATCTCTGTGAGTTCAAGGCCACATTGGAAACAGCTAGGCATGGTAACACACACCTTTAATCCCAGAAAGCAAGCCTTTAATCCCAGGGAGTGGGGGCAGAAAGAGAAAGACTATATAAGGTGTGAAGACCAGAAACTAGAAGCATTTGTCTGGTTAAGCTTTTAGGCTTTGGAGCAGCATAGTTCAGCTGAGATCCATTCTGGATGAAGACTCAGAGGTATCCAGTCTGAGGAAACAAGACCAGCTGAGGAACTGGCAAGGTGAGGTAGCTGTGGCTTGTTCTGCTTCTCTGATCTTCCAGCATTCACCCCAATAACTGGCCTCAGGTTTGATTTTATTAATAAAAACTTCTAACCATTCTGCTACAGGCTACACCTAGCAGGACCCCAGATAATTTTCCTATCAGGCAATAGCTACCAAACCCTCTAAGAAAAAAGAGGGGGCAACAGACACCAAGGATCAAAACACACCCACCCATCAAAAACAAGACCAGATAGCAGTACCTAGAATTTCAATCATCCCAAACCCAGATGCCTAAATACCATCATAAAAACACAATTAATAACAGCCAAGACATATGTCTCCACTAGAACCCAGCAACTCTACCACAGCAGGCCCTGAGCATTGCAACATAGCTAACACACAAGAAAAATGTCCTTGAGATCATCTTTATGGATATGAAAGAATTCTTTAAAAATAAATAAATCCTTTAAAGAAATCTATTAAAACACAAGCAGTGTACAGAAATGAATAAAACCATTCAAGATCTAAAAGTAGAAATAGACTCAATAAAGAAAACACAAACTGAAGGAAATAAGGAAATGAAAATTTTAGGAACTCAAACAGGAGCCACAGGGGCAAGCCTCACCAACAGAATATAAGAGATGGAAAAGGGAATCTCAGGCACTGAAGATAACGATAAAACAAATGGATGCATCAGTCAAAGAAAATGATGAATCTAAAAATGTTATAGGCACAAAACATCCAAGGAATCTGGGACACCATGAAAAGAATAATAGGAATCGAGGAAAGAGTAGAAACCCAGGCCAAAGGCACAGAAAATATTTTCAACAAAATCATAGAAGAAAATTTTCCTATCCCAAAGAAGGAGATACCTATCAAGGTACAAGAAGCATACAGAACACCAAACAGATTGGGTTAGGAAAGAAATCCTCCTTACCACATAATAATCAAAACACTGAGCATACAGAACAAAGAAAGACTATTAAAAGCTGCAAGGGAAAAAGACCATGTAGCATATAAAGGCAGACCTATTAGAATTACACCCTATTTCTCGTGGAGACTCTAAAAGCCAGAAAGGCCTGGACAGACTCTAAGAGACCACAGATGCCAGACCAGACTATTATATCCAGAAAAAAAATTCAATCACAGTAGGTGGAGAGAAAAAGATATTATATGATAAAAAACCAAATTTAAGCAACATCTATGTACAAACCCAGCCTTACAGAAGGTGCTAGAAAGAAAACTTCAATCTGAAGATGTCAACCACATCCAAGAAAACACAAGGAATAAATGATCCCAGACCAACAAATCAAAAGAGGGGAACACACAAACATCTCTCTCTCTCTCTTTCTCTCTCTCTCTCTCTCTCTCTCTCTCTCTCTCACTCTCTCTCACTCTACCACCACAACCACAATAACATCAAATAACAGTCATCAACAAACACTGCTCATTGATAATTTTCAATATCAATGGTCTCAATTCCCCAACAAAAAGACAGATTAACAGAATGGATGTGAAAACAGGATCCATCCTTCTGCTGCATACAAGAAACACACCTTACCATCAAGGGTAGACATCACCTCAGGGTAAAAGGATGGAAAAAGCTAACCCAAACAAATGGACCTAGGAAGCAAGCCGATGTGGCCATTTTAATATCTAACAAAATAGACTTCAAACCAAAATTAATCAGAAAAGCTAGGGAAGGACACTACATACTTATCAAAGAAAAAACACACCAAGAAGACATTTAGTTCTTAATATCTATGCACCAAACAAGGCCAGTTCATAGAAGGAAACACCTCTCCCGCTTAAGTCGCATATTGACTCTCACATACTGATAGCCGGAGACTTCAAAGCCCCACTCTCACCCATGGCCAGGTCATCCAGACAAAACCTCAACAGAGAAACACTGGTGCTAACTGACATCATAAACTAGGTAGACCTGACAGATATTTGCAGAACATTTCACTCAAACACAAAAGAATATACATTCTTCTCAGCAGTTCATGGAACTTTCTTCAAACCTGACCACATACTTGGACACAAAGCAAGTCTCAACAAATTAAAAAAAAAGAAATAACATCCTGCATCCTGTTTGACCATCACAGAATAAAGCTGGATATCAACAACAACAGAAATGATAGAAAGCTTACAAACTCATAGAAACCAAAGCTCATTACTGAACGAAAAATGGATTCAGACAGAAATTTAAAACTTTTTAGAATTGAATGAAAATGAATATGCAACATACCCAAACATATGGGACAATAAATTCCAAGAGGAGAGTTTCTAGCACTAAGTGCCTACATTAAAAAAGGAGAGAGAGATCTCCTCCTAGTAACTTAACAGCATACCTTAAAACTCTAGAACAAAAAAAAGAAATAGCCCCCAAAAGGAGTGAAAGCAAGAAATAATCCAACTCAGTGATGAAATCAATAAAACAGAAACAACAAAAACAATACAAAGAATCAAGGAAACTAGGAGGTGGTCCTTTGAGAAATCAGTAAGATTGACAAACCCTTAGCCAAATTAACTAAAAGGAAGAAAAATAAGATCCAAATTAACAAAATTAGAAGAGGGGTACATAGCAATAGACATTGAGGAAATCTAGAGAATCACAAGGACATACTTTAAAAACCTATACTCCACCAAATTAGAAAATCTAAAAGAAATGGATAATTTTCTCAATATAAACCACCTACTGAAGATAAATCAAAATCAGATGAGCAATTTAAACAGACCTATACTCTTTAATGAAATAGAAGCCATAATTAAGCCACCCTCTCCCTCCAAAAAAGTCCAGTGCCAGATGGTTTTAGTGAAGAATTCTATAAGACCTTCAAATAAGAGTTAACCAACATTCTCCCATATTCATAAATCAGTGCTCAGCCATCATTGGAGAAGCTTCCTCCTGCAGCAGATTAGAACTAATACAGAGACCCACAACCAGATAATATGCAGAGAGTGAGAGGCCTTGGAACATTCAGCCCTAAATGAGATGTCTCCATCAAATCCATCCCATAAGAGATCAAGGAACCCCACAGAAGAGGAGGCAGAAAGAGTGTAAGAGCCAGAGAGGATGGAGGACACCAAGGAAGGAAACAAGACCTTCTAAACACAACAGAACACATGTGAGAACCCATAGAGACTGAGGCATCATCCACAGGACCTGCAAGGGTCATGCTCCAGACGGGGTCCTAGAGCTGAAAGGAGAAGTGGATACATGCCGCTAGCCCTAACTCAGAAGCTATCTCCAATTGATTATACCACTTGCTAATGACAATTCAGTTTTCTCCAAGGGAGTCTCACTGGGGTAAAGAACAACTCTTAAGGGTAGGCTGCATGCCCAGCAGGAGATGGCCAACAGTAAATAAAACTCAACAGTGTCTTTGGACGGTCCTTGTCCAAATGTCACATCAGGACAATTTTTAATCAATCTCTCTCTCTCTCTCTCTCTCTCTCTCTCTCTCTCTCTCTCTCTCTCTCTCTCTCCTTTCCTCCCTCTCTTCACTCTCTCTTTTCCATACAGGTCCATTGCATTTATAGTATGGTTCCTGGTTTCGTGTTTTTATTGGATTCCTGGGCATGCGAATGAGTGAGTCTCTACATCTACATCTGTTTCTTGTGCCTTTTCATGAATTCTTTTCCTTCTGTTCGTTTCTTTTGCCCTATTTTGATGTGTTTGTTTTATCTTAATATGTTTTATTTTGCTTTAGTATGATTCCTTAGAAACCTGTTTGTTTTCTAATGAGAGACAGAAATGGGATGGATCGGATGGCAGGGGAGGTAGAGGGGAACTGGGAGGAGGAGAGGAAGGAGAAACGGTAATTAGGGGATATAATGAGGAGAGAAAATTATTTTCAATAAGAGAAAAGATAAACAAAGATGGCAGTACCACATAAAACATGTGAACGGGCACACACACACACACACACACACACACACAGACGGTATGGGATGACTTTTATTTCATTCAGGAACAATCATCTCAGGCAAGCAGCTCTATGTTCCTGAATGTCTTACATTCCAGCGCCTTCCTCTGCAGTGTCTTTCCCACCCCTCAAGTACTGCCCTGTACCCAGAACGGGCAAGGTCACATTAACAGTTTCTGTCATCATCCAGCTGCGCCCTTTCAAGGACAGTAGTATTTCAAGTCTGTCTGTAGTCCTTTTCTGGCCAGCGCTGTACCTCAGTGTTGTGTGTTCGACATATCCCGGGCTGTCTCCTGCCTGTGGGCCTTCACCTCCTGAAGTCTATTATTTCAGAGCTGTTTTCATCCATTCCACTATTTGATTAACTGAATCATAAAATCTCCTCCTCTTCACCGCCTTTCTGAGATAATGCTCTGCAGTCACTAATAGAATTTTAAGCCTGGGTTGCCTCTTGTTTCAAAAGTGTACATTCTAAGCCAAGCAAGAAATTTGGAATTATATCCTCCCAGCTAGAGATGCGAAATATGTCACATACTCAAATGGAAACACGTTCCATTTGGAGGTTCTGATCATTTGGTTTTACCTTCCATTATGCTGGCCAGGTATTTATATAGAATAATAACCCCAAGAGGGGGTGTCTTTAATTTCCGTCCTTTATAAAGACTAAAGAGATTCTCAGCATGACTGAATTCATCTTTGCCAGCCAAAACTATACACCATACATAGTTATATATAACAACGTATAGGATTTAGCAACCAGCAATAAGCTGTGATTTTCACAGCTAAGGGAAACATCATGATGGTCTCTATTCAACCTCTGTGTCCCTCCCCACCATGTTCTTTCCCTGGTGATCTTATGACAGGGCGTGCAAAGTGCTACAACCCTCGCTCTTTTTACTCAGCAGCTGGAACCTTGTGTTTGCATGACCCCTTCCCTGAACATGAATCTGAGCACTGTGGGATTGGAGGGGAAATTCATGCATTTTGTTCTACTAGTAATATAGTTTCAAATGGACCCCTATATTTCCTTTACATCACCACTCTTTCTGTACAAGTCTTAAGACATATTCTCTAGGCTGGAGGCATAAGTCTGTAGCTCAGTGGTACAATGCTTGCCCTGCATATGTGAGGCTGGGGTTCCATCCCCCAGTACCACAGAAAACAACAACTTAAACACATACACACAGATGTACTTGCATGTGTGTACACATCCAAGTTTCTTGAGACAAAAATTGAGAGTTTTCAGGGCATTGCTCTATGTATGTGTTTATGTATGCTAGACATTTATATGTGCAGGTGCACATGTGTGTGAGGGTAGCCATTTATTTCTGTTTTCAAGACAGAGTATCTCATTCACCTGGAGCTCACTGATTAGGGTAGAATGGCTGGCCAGTGAGCCCCAGGATCCTCCTGTCTCTACCTCCCAGGGATTACAAGTGTATACCACCACACCCCAGCTTTTTTTACGTGGGATCTGGAACTAGAGCTCAGGTCCTCATGCTTACAGGACTTGACTCACTGAGCCATCTCTCCAGTCCCAGAGCATCGTTATTGAAGTGCCCTAGTATTCAGACCACTGGACTGCAGGCAGAGACTGTAAGAAGTGGCCTTTGAACTCCTGCTGCACCTAATATCTACCCTACATTATATCAAGAACTATGCACTGAGCTGCTTTACATCCATGCCTTAGTCTTGACTCTGCAATCCTTCTTTAAGAACAAATATTACCCAATACATGGATTCCATCTCAGCATCCACTCTGCAGCTACCACCAAGTGCTTGTGTTTGATAACAGAGCACTTGGGAGATTCATTGTCTTCTAAGAGCCAAGAGAACAGGAAGATGTCTTTGCATATCAGCCTTCCCCTACTAAAGCTAATCTGCCACAGAGTCAAGCTCTGTCCCACAGAACTATAGTCAGGAATTACATCTGCAGTTGTTTATCCAGCCCACAGACAGAGCTTGCTAATCTCTCATGAATCCCATGCAGTGAAGGGACAGAGCACCAGAGATCTGTTCCACACCCTCAGAATGATACTGCTCATCTGACAAATAATACAAAAAAGCAGGGTTATCTTGAGACATGGTCACTCAAAAGTAAACAGCATCAGAGAGATCATGCTGGTATCGGGCAGCTTTATCCCCAAGACTTGGAACAATGTATCAATAGTAGATAGCAGTGTTAATTACACAACTGTTAAGTGTTACATAAATTATGTATCTGTGGTTTCATGTCATGTGTGTGTGTGTGTGTGTGAATGTGTGTGTGTGAATGTGTGTGTGTGTATATGTATCTGTGGTTTCATGTCGTGTGTGTGTGTGTGTGTGTGTGTGTGTGTGTGTGTGTGTGTATTACACATGAGGAAGGGACATTTTCATTCCTCACAGGCTACAAAGCATCTAATATTGTACAACAGTTGCTCCTTAAATATTTGAGTATGCCCCAAGTCGTCTTCATTTCAAACTTTTTTAGGAAATAATTCTAGGGTCGGGAGTGAAATAAAACATTTTACCAGTAAAAGAAGTTTGCAAAAATAAATCTGCCAGAAGTTCCCAAAGGCATACAGCATATGAAAGTCCTTGAGGAGTCCTGCAGGATAGAAACCCTGTTCTCTTCATGCAGCCAATTTTTCTCCAACTTGAACATAATAATCCCTTTTCTTTGGCATAAATTTCTTGTAGAGCAATGTTCCATGATTTATCAACCAGTTTGAAAATTCAATCTGTCAAGTCAATGTCTCTCTATATAAATATTTTATTCACCTCATCTTACTGTAGAGGAAAAAGTTAATATTGAGTCCAAAGGAGCCATTCTTAGTCCTAGTTTTCATATTAGCTGACAACATGATCAAGCCAAATCATTTCATGGGGTTGAGCTCTTGCCAGAGAGTATTAGAGAGTATCACACACACACACACACACACACAGCAAGAGAGAGAGAAAGAGACAGAGAATTTTGTCATGTGAACATCAAAAGTTAGAATCTAACTTTCTAGCTGCTTTTAATTTCTGCTGTGAGTTACAAGGTCATCGACCACATTTACAAAGTCAGTTTAATATTGGAACTATCACCGAAACAACAGAAGCTAAGCAGTGCTGGTTGCTAATTGGCGAGCCACTGTGACAGGATGCCTTTCTTTTCCTGTCTCATCACCCTTCTCGGCCTCCCTCAGAGCTGGCACATCCATCTCTTAAGGGGAAGTACCACAATCCAAGGACTTCTGCTGACATTCATTGTTAACTCTTTTCTTTCTTCTCTCGTTCTCTCTCTCTCTCTCTCTCTCTCTCTCTCTCTCTCTCTCTCTCAGTCCAAGGCTAGAGTTCATGTAGACAAAGGCTATACCCCAGGAATGCTGTAGCAGGCATGAGCAAGTCTGGAGTCCCTGGGGAATGTGTGGGCAGAACTACCATTGAAACCCTCAACCAGCAGCCAACAAAATTCCATCTGAGAGAAAAATGATTTTCAACCTTGTTTTCATCTTCTGCCTACAAGTGTGTTTTCTGTTGTTCTCAGCTAAACATAATCTAGACTACGATAAGATTTTAATCTGCAGTGTGTGATCAGAAGTCAGAGAGATGGAACTGATTTAGCACAGGCCACTGGAGGACAGTGAAAATGACAACATAGATATGTACCTTTGTTTTAACATAAAAAAGGGGTGTTTTTTTAGACAGGGTCTCCTGTAGCTTAGGCTGGCCTTGAGTACCTAATTCTCCTTCCTCTATCACTCAAAAAAAAAAAAAAAAAAGCAATCTATACTACCCCTTGATTTACCTTAGGAGACTACAGGTTGGCCAAAACTGACATATTCAGGCAAGTGCTAGAGGGAAGAAAAAAAATCAGAATGTTCTATTTTTATGCTGTCTGACTGTGAATGTGATCAACTGAGCCTTCACTCAATTAGTCTTCAAGCTGAGTTGGAAAGCGTGAGGCCGGAGAGCAAATGTTCTTTCTGCCTATAATCTGGAATCTTGCTGGCTGCACCCTGTGATGGGCAGGTTTCAAAGACACAGGTTTAACGAGAAGTAAGAGATGCTCTATCATTTAAAGGTCACAAAATCTCTGGTGGAGATCATAAGTTTCCTTCGTCTTCTCTTGCTGCTTCCCAGGGCCTCCCAAGAGGCAGCATTAAAATGAGAGGGTGGAGTAGGGTAACACACGGGTCAAAAACCAACCTTCAGCCTTAAAATCTTGTCTAGAAATGACCTCGGCTCTGGGACTGCCTAGAGGTGTACTGCATTTGCATGAAAATTTTATACTCAAAGTAATGATATGTTAGCCAAAGGCCTCAGCAGACAAGATACATGGATGAAAAAGTAAGCATTTGAATAGATCAGGTCAACAGGGTTAAGACAATGAGATGCCACTCCATCACTGTTATAATGGTCAAAATCAGGACCACTGATGTCACCAAAGGCTGGCAAGGACCTGGAGCCACAGGAACTGTCTTTGTTGCTGGTGAGAATGTCAAACCACCCCTTGGGAAGAATATTTGGCAATAGCTTAGTAAACCCTTACTGTGTGATCCAGCCATCGCCCTGCTTAACCCATCCCTGCCTGCCCCCCTCCCCAAAAATTGCTCAAAGGTACTTACATCAGCTTTATTCATAATTGCCAAAATTCAGATGCAATTGACAAACTGGGATAAATGCTGACATTGTGATCCTATGAAGAAGCAGGCCCCTTAAGAGGTGGGAAGATGTACCCCATGAACAGATTAACGCTTTGTTGCACAGGCCTGAGTTCCCTATAAGAGGAGCCTTTAGTTCTTGCTGGTCATCAACCCAGGCTTTTGTCATAGCAAGAAGTGCCTTGCAAGACAAGTCAGAGTAGGACATGCAGAAGCCATAACCCTGAAAGAATGGCCCAGACCCACCCCACCCCGATACTATGCAAATCAACCATCAGCAAACAAGAATTCTCAGAACCCTTAGAAAGAGGCCGCACCTAAAATCAAATGCAGGAAAAGCCACTTGGTGGGAAGGGGCTGCAACTCTTCCAACAGACCCTGAGAAACCCACGCTCCAGTTATGGGAGTACAAGTGTATAAGTGTGAGACTTTGGACTCTTCCTCCCCAGGGAAAGGCAGAGGCATCAATATCAACAGCAATAGTCTTTTTAAAAAACAAACAATAGCAATAGTCTTTAAAAAAACCAACAAACAAACAAAATACTTTCCTTGTAAAATAAGCATAAAATTGCTTTAGAGGAAGAAGAATGCTCTCTGGCAAGGACTTCATGAGTCTGAAAGAATCATCATGGTGTAGTTGAGTGTGACATGTCCCTCGTAGGCTCATATGTTTGAACCCTTGGTCCCCAGTTGGTCATAACTGTCTGTGGGAGTAGATCCTAGCTGGGTGGGGGTGGGTCTTACAAGTTGTGGCGAGCTTGAGTCCTCCCTGCTTCCTCTCCTGGCCATAACATAGAAGAGAGGACTCCTTCCTTCTTAGGGAGGAGGGAGGGAGGATAGAAGGTGTCCTCTCTTCTATGTTATGGCCAGAACAGGAAGGAAGGTGGAACACACTCATACCTCCAACACAGGGGTCAATGTTTTACTGCACACTGCACAAAATAAACCACTGCATGAACCTCGAACACCCCTGTGCTCTATTCTTAGGGCATAGTATTTCCCGGGTAACCATTAGAGCAAAAACAGGTACAATATCATCCAATGCCAATGCCTTTGCTCGTGTTTTCCTAACTCAGAGCTCTCCCTGAAGATAGCTTGTCTTTCTCACAAACTTCAATGCTTTGATCCATAATTAATGAGTGAGACTTTGGAACAGAGCTCAAAAAAGAAGACATTTGGGGAACATTTCTTATGTTCCTCAAAATATACTAGATGAGTGAATCCCAAAAGGGCATTAGGGTCTTTTCACTTCAAGGTTAACTTGAGAGACTGGAGGGATGGCTTGGATAGTAAAGAATTTTCTATGTAAACAGGAGGTTCAATGCCAGAACCCCAGTAGAAAAGCCAGGCGTGGTGGCATGCACTTGTCATTTCCATGCTGGGGAAGAGGGAGACTATTAATATTCTGATCCGCCCCTTGAAATCCCACCCCTTGGCGCCACACTGCATCCTGATGTAAAAGCCTCATTCTAAGAAAAATCTCTTTCCCTTCCTCTCTCTCTCTTCCACTTTTCCTCCTACAAGGTGTGCACCCTCGACCTCTCTCTCTCTCTCTCTCTCTCTCTCTCTCTCTCTCTCTCTCTCTCTCCTATCTTTCTCTTCATCTCTCTATTACATAATAAACTCTCCACATAGATGCAGTGTCTGGGTTGTGAATTACTGGCCGCTGCCATGATCTGCCCAGCCCTCCACTACATCTGCCCAGTCCTTTTCCCTGAACACGCAGGACACCCTCAGGGGTATCCCCCACCCCATGCAATAATTCATAACAGAAACAGGCCGAGTTCTCACGCTTGCTGGCCAGCCAGCCTAACCTAATCTCGTCAGCCATCCTCAGGTCAATTAGAGACTCTTGTCTCAAAACACAAGGTAGTCAGCACCTGAGGAGCAATGGCCCAGGCTGACCTTTGACCTCCCTATGCACATACCTGTGTGCCCACATGAACACATATATACACGTGTACACACATCATAAAAATAAAGTTAAGCTCCTCCGTATGTGCTGGGCCGGCGGGAGATGGGGAAGAACCCTAGGAAAACAAGAAGATAGGCTAACATAGCTATAGAAGAGAATATTCTGTGAGGGTAGAAAAGTCACCTCGCTTAGTCATATCTACAGACCTTTAGAGCAAGGTCTACAGGAGGATGGAGGGCGAACTATCCAGATAGAGGAGAGAACTTGCCAGCTGTCTTCTAGGCACAGTTTCAGAGTTAATTGAAATGGAAATTCAGATCAAAAATCTCTTGAGCATCTTTTTGACAAGAGAAAGGCCACTAAGAATACATGAATCATCTTTCCCTTCCCAAACCAATCAGAACTGGAGCATTTTCATGCCACAGAAATAGAAAGATGGGTTTCAACTTGGCGGAAGAAGGGGGGGGGGTGAAATATGAAAATAGAGTTTGGGGATTAATAGTGTCATTAACATTTTAAAATGCTGTTCTGAGCATACACAGCAGCAAATTAGAATCCCATGGCATGCCTGTAGTTAGCAGCTCGCTGCTTCTGTGAGCCTTGCTTACAGCAAAGTCCTGGAAGGGAGGGACCTGTGCTCTTCTTTCCTTAGGGTACGCTCAGGCAGAGTTCTCAAGCAGCCCCAAGACCATCTGACTAACACTTGTGGTTCGCCGCCCATTTTTCTTTTCCTGTTCCACTCCTATAATCTAATTTAGAACAAAATCACAATAGGCCATAAGTACAAAACCCTTCGGAGAATCCATGCACTTTCTCTTAAATGCATGACCAGAAGTACTATTATTTTCCATCTTTTCACATGAATTTGTTATGTGACAGCTCTGTTTCTTAGAGAGGATCAAATCCAATTTGTTAACAAGTTGCTAATGTGTAGTTTCCAGGACTATAAAACTGAAGTCTGACTACAGGTTTTCCATTATTTTTATTTTGTGTGTATGGATATTTTGTCTACATGTTTGTTTGTGCATTGTGTGAACAGTGCCCTAGAAGCCAGAAGAGGGCATCAGATCACCTAGACAGGAGTTACAGATGGTTTTAAGCCTCTCTGTGGGTGCTGGATGTCAAAGCTAGGCCCTCTAGAAGAACAGGTGTGGTGATATTGTGTTCCCCAAAATATTGTGCGCCCTAATAAACTTATCTAGGGTCAGAGAACAGAACAGCCACTAGATACAGAGGCCAGAAAATGGTGGCACACATGCCTTTAATCCTAACATTCCAGAGGGAGAGATTCATCTGTATCTCTGTGAGTTCAAAGCCATACTGGAAACAGCCAGGCATGATAATAAGAGCCTTTAATCCCAGGAAGTGATGGCAGGAAGCAGAAAGGCTGGTTAAGCTTTCAGGCTTTGGAGAAGCAGTTCAGCTGAGATCCATTTGGATAAGGACACAGAGGCATCCAGTCTGAGGAAACAGGATCAGCTGAGGAATTACAAGGTGAGGAAGCTGTGGTTTGTTCTGCTTCTCTGATCTTCCAACGTTCACCCCAATACTTGGCTTCAGGTTTGATTTTATTAATAAGACCTGTTAAGATTCCTGTAACAAACAGGAAGTGCTCTTAACCACTGATCTATCTCTCCAGCTTTTGAATATAGCTCTTAAATCTTGTGATGCAAGTGAAATGAAAAGCATATCAATATGCTGTTTTCTTCTGATCTGTTGGCTTTGCACTTTCTGAAGAAGAGCCAGTGAGACCAAGGAAGGCATCCTGCCTACTGTCCACATGTAACCACTGGCTACCTTCGCTTTCTATTCTATAGCATTAAGAATGCGCTTGACTACATCTAGAGAGATGACTTCATGGTTATGAGCACTTGCTGCTCTTGTAGAGGATTTGGTTTCATTTTCTGAACTCCCCCAAGAGGCACCAGACATGCAGGTAACCTACACACAGGTAGGCAAAACACACATACACATCACAAAATAAAAACAAAGAGGATGTTTGTCCTAGAAACAAAAAGGCAGCATTTAATCTTGCTCTGTCACCTGGGTGGTCTGTGGCTTTGAGAAAGGGTTTCTCAAAGCTTCAACTCCCTCACTGAAGATCTTTCTGGAGTTTCAGATCCATAAATCCAATTGTCTTTCTGGCCTTTCCACCTTATAGTCCCAAAGTGTCAGAGAAGGCCCTGGAGGTTCTTAGGATCTTTCTCAAAACACAGAACACAAATCGCAAAGCAACAAGGGCTTTTATTCAAAAGCAAAGTGAAAGTAGAGAATAGATAGGGCCCCAGTGAAATCTCCTGAAGGGCCCCAGGTTACCTCTCAGGGCTTCCTTCGGGGGCTTCAGGAACAGTAGTAGTTGGTGGCTAAGGACAAGGTGTGGGTGGTTTGCCATCTTGATGGACAGGGTTGGGTTATAAACCTTTGCTCACTGAGACCTTCCCATCATGTATCTGACCTAATCATATACACTCCCAATCATGCACAGGCTTGGAATAGCAAATATGGTGGTGGCGGTGGGGTGGGGGGGAGTGTCTCCCTAAAATTTTGCTCAGAAGGCACAGGTTGCCTTACTGTAGCTGGACCTACTCACTTTCCCCTAGTTCCAGGACACACTCTGGGACATGGCTGAGCACAGAAGTGAGGCAAGGTCACCGGGGCGTTTCTGGGGAGTTACTGGTAAGAATGACAGTTGTTTCATTTGAACAAGGGTGCGTATAGTTTGGTGTCAGTGAGCATCATGAGTGACTGAGGTACCCCTGCAAACTGTCTTCCTCAGAAGTACTCATTTCAGCACAGCTCTGATGGAGAACCTTCTGCCATGAGCTTGGCTCCCTTATATTTTCCTCAGCTAGCCAGAGCTAGGCAGAAAGGTGGAATCCAGGCCCTCCACGTTTGGGTGCATTGTATCGCTGGTTTATTGAACTCGTGCTTTGTGTTTTGACCAGCCTGTGTCCATGTCTGCCACAAACCCCCAGACCATTCATGACACCTTCATACTCACTGGGACTACGCTAAGAATGCCATCACTCGTCCATTTCATAAATAACTATTCCTTCTGAAACGCAAACCCTACTGAGTTACCACTCTCTTGAAAGTGCTCTGAAATATGGCCAAACTCCCCTCATCTTGTATAGGCCTCTCTGTTCTTTGGCTGTGCTATCCCCTCCCGACTGAGCCTGTGCATACTGCTTCCCAGTCTTTCCCATTGCCTGCCAATGCTTGTGCCTCCACCAGACCTCATCTCAGGCCTCACCCACTCTCTTCACCTCACCTGATGCCACTGCTTACCATGCGCAATCATAGCATGAAACTGTAACTTTTCATTTGTTTTGCAACTTCCAATATTGCCTATATAGCATGCGTGAAGCTCTGGGTTCTCTCTCTCTCTCTCTCTCTCTCTCTCTCTCTCTCTCTCTCTCTCTCACTGGGGGAAAAACAACACAGAAATCAAACATGGCGGTATAAACCTGTAACCTCAGCCTTCAGAAGGTGGGGGCTGGAGGATCAGGAGCTCAAGGTCATCCTTGGCTACCTGGTACTTTGAAGGCTAGCCTGGGATACAAGTCTTAAAAACAAGGGACACTGTAATTGACTTTAACTCTTACCCAAGCTTTAATATCTTGAATCGTTTAAATACTTTTGGTAACGATTATTCTTCCCTCTTTGGTGAATACTTCAGTGAAAGCCCAATATTGTGTATGCCATTTCTACAAGTCCTGAGCCAGCAACTGGGAGCCAGGCCTTCCTGAGGAGAGGCCCCAAAGGATAGGCCCACTGAGAACAGGGCTCAGAAATTGCTTCATTGGCTGTCCCTCATGTCTTCATGGCTCTGAGCTCCTGGTGAGAGGTGCTAATATTGCCACATTGCAACAGAGCCCTTCTGAACCTTCTGTCGACAAGCTCTGACAGTACCATGTTCAGGTTTTCTTAACATTGGACTGAGGTCTCTAGTCTCCCATGTGGAAAATTCTAAGTCAGGTAGTGTGAGGACCTTACTCTCAAGTCTCTGCTGACACCCTTCCAGTATGGCAGTGGGGCACACTGGAGGGCCAGGGATGGGAAAACCTGAGTTTCCTAACAGTGCCATTCCTGCTAATCTCAAGAACCATGCGGGACAGCCAATCATTTTTATTTTAAGAAACCACAGACTTGAGATGCAGATCCTGCCTCCCCATCTATGTGACTTGAAGGTCACACTATCTGTAAAATGTTTCAGCAAAGGAAACAGGAAAAAATATAAATTGCTTACAGTGTCTAGATGACTGTCTGATAAGATACTGTGTTTAGTCTTCAGATCCTGTTTATATTTCATCTCAGAAAAAAATCAGGAAAATGTGGACATCAAAGCATCTTTCTGAAATAAAACACGGCTTCTATCCCCAACTGACCTGTGAAACATTTCCAGTGATGACAGGAAACACATATGTTAGGTTTAAGACAACCATAGAAGCTACAAATAAAATAATAAGAACACTGACCACACACAATAACCCAGAGCAATTTAATGTAGACTCTACAGCCTGTAACCTAGCAATCAATCTAAATTTTGCACCCAGTCCATATTTACAGTGTGAAGAGAAAAGGCAATTTATATTAATATAAAAACATATATTGCCATGAAATTAATTTAATGACCATAAAAAGATGTTAAATGAACAGAGAGATGTTGCCTTCATCCTAGAACATGTCCCAAATAATACTGAGAAATGGGCAACATCCCTGTGAGTTATTGTTTCATGCCTTCAAAAACAATCCAAAAAATCGTCTCACTTCTATAAAAAGCCTTTTCACCTTAAAGATGAGTAATATACTGAATATCTGTCTCTCAACACTATATTTTTATCACTGGCTAAAGGAAGTGCTGTTGAAGGCCTTGCTCCAGATGAGTTCATGGACCTGGGACAGATGTGTAAAGTTGGCGCCAAAAAGATTGTGACCACCTGTGTTGTTCAAATAAATGGCCCCGAGTAGCTTGAATGATCTTTATTTATACACTTTCAGTGATTTGCATAAACAGTTTTACAACCAGTTTTTACTTGCTAAGTTTCTAAAAATGGTTACAATAACTACCAGTTTGTTCCTTCCCTCTTTCCCCTTTCGTCTACCAACTCTCCCATGGAGGGCCATGTCTCTATGATCAGAAGCATGAGCAGTCTCGCACGCTACAAAGGAACTTTTCTAACTAGGCACACCTACAGGTAGAACAGTAGTACCCCTGTGGTAGTGCATGGGGTTACAGTGTCTTGCAAAGTGAGAGACAATTTTGTCTCTTGGGGTTAATATTTACATCTGGTAGGGTCTTGGTTCTCACAATCAACTCACCAGCCAGAGCTGGATCAATCCATTCTACATTTTGCACTGCTCAATCCTCTCTGGGGGCATACCAGGTTTTCCCATTTATCCTATAGGCAATGTAACCTGGAGACTTACCCTTAATCATTGGCACTGCTTGTCCCTCTTCCTTATGTCCATCTCCCTTAACTTCTTGGGTTATTGGCACAGTTATTAGAAATGAGGGAACAGTGAGTTTCTGTGATTCAGCTTCATTCCCTGTTCCTTGGATGTTCCCATTAACTCCTGATATCATCTATTTAAAAGCATTTCTTTAAAGCTCTTGTGGCTAAAATCATTTCTTCCCAGAACAGTTATGCAAATAGGCAATATTAAACTTCATGACCTACTGTGACTCATTCACTATGACGACCATAGTGAAGGCAAGGAGAGCACACAGCACACAGGCTCCCAGGGTCGTGCCCAGAATTATGCAGTGAACTGTCCACAGGTTCTTGCCAAGTGGGTCAGGGTCCCCAGGGGTCTTGCCACATAGGGAACCACTCTTGCTATTCTCGGGCATTGTTCCCTGAAGAAGTCACATGGCTCCTGCCAAAGTGTATGTGGGGCCACCAAAACCCATCTTGGTTCCTTGAACTAACTGTTGTATTTTAAAAGTGGTGGGCGAGAAACCTTGATGGGTTGAAGCCAAGGTGCCCCACAGTGGGTAGATGACAGAGACACACCATGCAGATCATGCTCATGTGGAGAGTTTTATTAGTGGGGAAGGGGAGAGGGAAATGGAACACAGAGCTGCCTCTTGGGAAGAGAGAGAGGAGACAGAGACAGAGACAGAGAGACAGAGAGAATGACAATAACAGTGAAGACAGAGAAGGCAGGCAGGGCCCTACCTTTTATGAGGGCACTTGGAGGCACAGAGAGATCAGTAGCAATGAGCGTATGATGTCATTGTTGTGGTCAGGACCCCAAGCTGGTCAAGGTATTGCCTGCATATTGGCCAGGTTCCCAAGGGGCAGGTCTGAATGCTTACACTAACATGTGTAAGTTCAGAGATAAACTTCCGTGTAAGAAGCAAACCACGGCAGGGCTATTCTGTTTGTCTGTTGTTGTTTTTTATGCTTTTGTTTTGTTTTTGGTTTGTTGTTTTTTTTTTTTGTTCCCCCACCACCACCCCTCAAATCACATTAACAAGTACAACAAAACAACTGTTGACTCACTGGAGAAACTGACAATATTGTCTACCACGTTTTTAAATTTTCCAAAACAGGCTACCTCAAGAAGCAAAATAATTGATGTATACTTGGCACCTTCTAAAGTAGCCTCAACATATGTATATAAATATAATTCTTTGCTGGTATTTTCAATGTAGACTCAGAAGCCAGTATCAAATTTCCTGAGTACATGGTTTATACAGTGTAAAAGTGCTTCCCAAATGCTGATGAATACATCAGGATATGGTGGTAAGTGCCCCTAATGACTCTATGGCCCCACAATTGGACCAAAACCTCAGACTCTAACTAAACGCAATACCAATGCCATTTCCCATTGCTGCTTACAAAAGGCCCTCTGTTGTAAGTCTAAGAAAGAACCTACCACACTCAGAGTCAACATTTTCTTGCCCTTTGACCACAATTCCTGAATGTTCTTTTGAAGCTCATACTGTCTGAAGACTGCATGTCACATAATAGTCATGTGTGACACCTTGTGGTCCCTACATGGGATGGTAGTCAGGTCTTCCCTTCATGTCTAGGCACTTACAAGTCAGCAAGGCATGTCTACCCTATGGTCCTGGGGCCTGAGCACATGCCCTTGATGAAGGCCAGCTCAGTACTCTGTTACCTGTCCTACACAGCGCATGCTCTTTGCTGTAGAGACACTGTGAGGGCCTCATTAATGGCAGTCAAAGCGAAGCCAGCTCATGACCTCATTATACCCCAGGCTGAGCCTGATGTTGGGGTGGCAGGCAGCAGATGGCTGTCCTCACATTCCTGAGGAAGTAAAGGGGATTGAAGCATGGCTGTTGTGAGAAAATGAGTGAAGACTCTTAGGTCTTCATAAGAAGACCAAGCTACACAATCATAACCTATATGCTGCTCCTGGGGAATCATTAAAGTAAAATATTGCTGGGCTGGAGAGATGGATCCAAGGTTAAGAGCACCGACTGCTCTTCCAGAGGTCCTGAGTTCAATTCCCAGCGCCCACATGGTGGCTCACAACCACCTGTAATGAGATCTGGCGCCCTCTTCTGGATACATAATACATAAATAAATCTTTATTAAAAAATTGCCAAAAAGGGTAAAGACTAACAACACTTCTAAGCCTATTGACTAGACTTCTACTCAATGGGTGTAAAAGTCCAAAGCCACCAGAAATAATCAGTCACTCCATGAGGATCTATTTAGAATATGTCTCTTTAAAGGACCCACTTTTTTTTTTAATTCCTCTCTCGTATATTACATCCCAACCACTATGTCCCCTCTCATTCCCTTCCCAGTCCCTCCCTCCCACCTCCCCTCTCCCCCAAATCCACTCCTCCTCCATTTCCCTTCAGAAAAGGGCAGGACTCCCAGAGATATCAGCCAAACATGGCATATCAAGTTGTAATAAGACTGGGCACACACACCCCATATTAAGGCTGAACTAGGCAACCCAGTATGAGGAATAGGGTCCCATGAGCAGGCAAAAGAGTCAGAGACAGCTCCCACTCCTACTCTTAGGTCTTCATAAAAAGACTAAGTTACACAATCATAACCTATATGCAGAGGGTCTAGGTCCATCCCATGTAGGTTCCCTGGTTGTAGGTTCAGTCTCTGTGAGCCCTTATGAGCCCAGGTTAGTTGGTTCTGTGGGATTTCTTAGGGTGTTCTTGACCCCTCAGGCTCCTGCAATCCTTCTTCCTCTTCCTCCACAGGATTCCCTGAGCTTCACCTAATGTTTGGCTGTGGGTCTCTGCATCTGCTCCCATCAGTTGCTGGATGAGGTCTCTCTGAGGATGATTATGCAAGGCTCCAGTCTATGAGTATAGCAGAGTATCATTAGGAATCATTTTATTGACTTTGTTTTTCTTTCTGCCAGTTCTGTTTGGTTCTACCCTGGGTCTCTGGACTATCTAGCCTCTGGTCCCTGGCCATCTAGACAGTGTCAGGGGTGGGCTCCCTCTCATGGCAAGAGTCTCAACCTGGACCAGTCATTGGTTAGCCACTCCCAGGATTTCTGGGTCACCTTTACTCCAGCACATCTTGCAGGTGGGACAAGCTGTAGGTCGAAGGTTCTGTGGATGAACTGGTACCCCAATCCTTCCACTGGAAGCCTTGCCTAGTTACAGAAGATGGCTGGCTCAGGCTCCATATCCCCCATTACGAGGAATCTTAGCTAAGGTCACCCTAATAGATTCCTGGGAGTTTCCATTGTACTTGGTTTCTACCCCACCCACAAAATATCTTCTCATTCCACTTGTCTCTCTCATTGCTCTCTCCCTCCACCCTCTTCCCACTTGATCTCTCCTGCTCCTGTCCTCCCCCTCACCCCTGTCCACCCATGAAATCTGTTCTATTTCCCCTTCCCAGAGAGACTCATGCACCCTCCCTTGAGCCCTCCTCTCTAGGTCTGTGGAGTGTAATGTGATTATCCTTTGCTTTACAGCTAATATCCACTTCTAAGTGAGTACATACCATGTTTGCCTTTCTGGGTCTGGATTACCTCACTCAGGATGGTTTTTTTTTTTTTCTTAGTTCCATTTGCTGGGAAATTTCATGCTTTTTTTTAACAGCTGAGTAATATTCCATTGTGTAAATGTACCACATTTTCTTCATCCATTCTTCTGTTGAGGAACATCTATATTATTTCCAGTTTCTGGCTATTATGAATAAAGCTGCTGTGAACATAGCTGAGCAAATGTCTTTGTGGTAGGATGGAGCGACTTTTGGATCTATGTTCAGGAGTGGTATAGCTGGGTCTTGAAGTAGATAGATCAATTCCCAATTTTCTAAGAAACTGCCATATTGATTTCCGAAGTGACTGGACAAGTTTGCACCCCACCAACAATGAAAGAGTGTTCCCTTTGCTCCACATCCTTTCCAGCATGAGCTGTCACTTGTGTTTTTGATCTTGGCCATTTTGACAGGTGTAAGATGAAATCTCAACATCATTTTCATTTGCATTTCCCTGGTGGCAAAGGATGTTAAACATTTCTTTAAGTGTTTCTCTGCCATTTCAGATTCTTCTGTTGAGAATTCTCTGTTTAGGTCAGTACCCCTTTTTTTAATTGAATTATTTGGTTTTTTGATGTCTGGTTTCTTGAGTTCTTTAAGCCCTCTTAAAGAACAGATATAGAGTTGCTGAAAATCTTTTCCCACTCTGTGGGCTGTCATTTTGTCCTATTTACAATGTCCTTTGCCTTATAGAAGTTTTCAGTTTCATTTATTAATTCTCAGTCTTAGTGCCTGCATTATTGGTGTTCTATTCAGGAAGTTGGCTCCTATGCCAATGCATTCAAGGCTATTCCCACTTTCTCTTCTATCAGGTTCAGTGTATCTTCTTTTATGTTGAGGTCTTTGATCCACTTGGACTTGATTTTTATGCAAGGTGACGGATATGGATCTACTTGCAAGCTGGGTGTGGTCTGAGGAGAGCTGGTGGGCTGTGGACAGGGTCTTACTTGGGGTTCCGGGTTCCACTAGTAGAGCATGGGGTTTCTGTACAATTTGTGGGCCAGGATATGGAGAGGAGGGGATGGGGCGCTGTTGGGAAAAGCAGGCTCTGAGGAAGTGCTGGATGTCTACAAGTGGGGTCTCACCTGGAGTTCTGGAAATTGGTGTGGCCTTCAGTGGTGGGTGGGGGGCTTCCACTGGAGTTGTGGGCTGGGGTCAGGATCCACATTTTACAGTTTGAGTTATTCTAGATGGCCTTTTCTCAATGTTACTTTGTTAGTTTGTTTGTTTGTTTAAAAAACAGGGTAAAGGGGGCTGAAGAGATGATTCGGTGATTAAAAGCACTGGCTGCTCTTCCAGAGGACCCAGGTTCAATTCCCAGCACCCACTTGGCAGCTCACAATTGTTTGTATCTCCAGTTCCAGGGAATCCAACATCTTCACACAGACATACATGCAGACAAAACACCAATGCACATAAAATAAAAACAAATCAATTTTTTAAAATAAGGAAGAAATAGGGTAAAGGTAAATAATTGCTATGTTCTCCGCATCCCGATGAACCGCAGCCAGGCATTCCTAAAATAACTGTCTGAAGCCATGACAGAGCACACATGGCCCCTGTGGGGGAAGCTTCTCCTTAGATAATCACTTACAAGGGAAAAGCTGGACTCAGCTCCAATGGCATGCAGGTTCAAGTTCAGTTTGTCTACACATGATCTGTTTTCACTTGAATTTTCAGGACCCCAATCCAAACTAAATTTCCCAACCACACTGAGAAGCCTCCTGACATCCAACTTCAAAGCCGAACATTTCTTCCCCAGAGGCACTGGCAGAGGCAGGAGGGACTCTGGGTTCAAAGTGAGGCACACCTTTAATCCAAGCACTCGGGAAGCAGAGCCAGGTGGATCTCTGTGAGTTCAAGGCCAGCCTGGGCTACCAAGTGAGATCCAGGAAAGGCTCAAAGCTACACAGAGAAACCCTGTCTCAAAAAACCAAAGTGCGGCAGGTTCTCTCACTGAGTTTCTTAAGATCTGGTAAACATCTTTATTCCCAGTGCACAATCATCCACAGCAAACCCAAAACAGCAAAGCCAGGAGAGAAAGGGGAGAGTTTGACAGGAAAAAAAAAATGAAAAACAAAAAACACCCAGCCCTCAAGCAAGCTGAGTGCCCATCGATTTCAAGCGACCACAGACAGCCGCCTCTGCAGGTGGGGTGGGACTACTTCAGTGCGTGGAAGTAACACTGGCTGGAGAGGACCTCTGCCCAGCGTCCTCCTTATTCACCAAGCCCCAGCCTCCATCATGGCAACTCCACTCTAGCTGAGTCACCCTAGGGCAGTGGTTCTCAACCTTCCTAATGCTGCGACCCTTTAATACAATTCCCCCACAGTGTGCTGACCCCAACCATAAAATTACTTTCATTGCTACTTCGTAACTGTCATTTTGCTAGTTATGAATCATAATGGAAATATCTGTGTTTTCCCCGTGGTCTTAGGTGACTCCTGGAAAAGGGTTGTTCAACCTATGGGGGGTTGAGAACCACTGCTCTAACATCCTGAATTACAGAAGCAACCCAAATTCTGGTCCTTACTAACACCTGTCACCCTTTACAATCTCCCAGGTTATTTATCTCCCTGAAAAATAATGTAAGGACAATAGATTTACAAAGAAATCAGAAATCATTGGTAAGTTTAAGATATGCCTCCCCCCCCTCTCTCTGTCTCTCTGTCTCTCTTAACTAAGGGCATAAGGCTGGTCAAGCTGGGTCCAGATTCCCACCTTTAACCATAAAGAAGGCCATTGGGGAAAAATACCATTTTTGAGGCAACCAGATAAAAAGAAAATGATTGAAGTGAACTAAAGATATTTAATATCCTTTCTAAGTCAACCATCAGAAGGGTGCTACTACCCCTTTTTTATATGGACACATTTTCTCAGAGTCTTCCAGTATCCTATAGACCAAATGTCAACTCTTCTGCAAAGACATTCTATCTTCTTAAAAAGTTTTAGATATATTTATTTTATTGTATACATTTGAGCATTTTGCCTGTGTGTGTGTGTGTGTGTGTGTGTGTGTGTGTGTGTGTGTGTGTACTCACAGAGGTCAGAAAGCAACATTGGAACTTCTGGAATGACAGATGGTTGTGAGTGCTGGGAATCAAGCTTGGGTCCTCTGCAAGAACAAATGCTCTAAACCAACCACTGAGCCATCTCTCCAGGGACCATACTAATTTTTGAACACCATTTTTTAAATTCAGATTTAAGACATACCTTTCAACTGTGAAAAAGAGTACGAACACATTTCCTACAAAGGATCTTTATAAAAATCACAATGTTAATGTTAGAACAGAATCTAGTAAAGGAATTAATTAATACAACTTCCCTGCCATCAACACCCATGCTGTGCGGGAACATCATCAGACATTCTGCCCTTGTTCCCTCCAGAGACACACAACCATCTCTATTAGAAGATTCAAGAATTATGGAAGAGCTTCTTACACTAACAGAGTATAATACATTTTGTACTTTTTGAATAAATTTTCTTGGCATAAGACATAGCTTGTGCAAGACCTCCCCATCCCAAACTTTATTATCTTGTCCATCTTCTATCCTCTTTATCTTCTGATCTCCTGGCACTCTCTTTCAGGACCCTGTTGATGTAGAAGGACCTGCTGGTCCAGGCCAAGGAGTAAACTGAGAGCTCACATCTTGAGCCACAAGCATGAAGCAGAGAGAGAGCTACTGGAAAGGGCATGGGTCTTCAAACTCTTGAAGCCTGCCTCCAGTGACTTACTTCCTCTAACAAGGCCACACCTCCCCCAAACAATGAAACCAAATGGAGTCTATGTATTCAAATACATAAATTAATTTTTTTAAAAATAATAAAATAACAAAGGAAAGTCACAGACAGTTGGTGGGTGCTACACCTAGAAATTCTATTGAACTGTATTCCTCTCATTTTTCCCTCTAGTTTGAAGTACTTTTGCATTATAAACTTCGATTCATAGTTCCCATGAAAGCCTAATTTCTTTTTAAAATAAATAAATTTTATTGTAAATAGTTAAGGCATATGCCATGGTATATTGTAAGGCTGTTTGGCCTGTTTGTTTACTAATGGTTAGTCTTTGGAAACAACTGGACACACTCATCGTTCGTCTGTAGATGGATCTTAAGCAACTTTCAGACATCTGTGTGTTGTAGACTCAGTTCCCGCAGTAGCACCATCAGGAAGTGATAGAGCCAGTGATAATTCTCAACCTGTGGGTCACAGCTCCTTGAGGGTAGCCTAGCAGATATTTACATCATAGTTCATAACAGTGGCAAAATGACAGTTATGAAGCAGCAACGAAAATAACGTTATGGCTGGAGGTCACCACACATGAGGAACTGTATTAAAGGGTCCCAGCCATAGATAGGAAGGTTGAGAACCACTGCCTTCCAAGGAGGCAGGTACTTGTGTGAGATCTTGGGGTAACTGGAGACATAACTTCAAGGAGAGTAGGAAGAGCTGGCCCCTTCCTTTTCCTCTCCCTTCTTAGCCATGAGCCATGAGGTACTGTGGTCATGTTCCACCCACTCTCCCGCCATGATGCCAGCACATGCCACGGCCACAGAGGAGATGGAGCCAAAGTACTGCTTTTCTCTTCATAAGGCAATTATGCCCGGAACGTCTTAGAGTGATAGGAAGGTGACAAACAGAAATAGCTGCTCCTTTATCCTACCTGAGGTAAGTGCAACTCTAATCTATGAAGTTAGCAAAATTCCTGAACAGAATCCACTAATATCAGCTACAGTTCTCCCGTGCACACTACGTCGTCAGTCCTTGCACTCCAATATTTTGTAACTTTATGTCCTTTGTCCCGATCTCCACTTCTCTTCTCCCTTATCCTCATCCTAATAACTTATTTATATGAGTTTATCCTGGGCTGGAGAAGACGGCTCAGCGGTTAAAGGCTAGGCTCACAACTAAAAATATATGAGTTTATCCTTTTCTTGTCAGTCCTAGAGATTGAAAAAAAAAAAAAAAGCTCTACCACTGAGGCTATATCCCAGCTTGACTTTTTTTAACCCCACTTTAAAAGGAAAAACGAATATTTCTAAGCCAAACCTATGCTATTTGACCATGAACTGCAGAGCTTCAAAATAACACAGGTTCTGCTAGTGGCTTCTAGGTACATGAAGTAAAGATTAATTGGCCAATGCAACCAGAGAACAACCAAGTTCCGAGTCAGAAACCACCTGTGCTTTCTTTTCTGTTATATCTTGCCTGGTCTTTAAATTGCTGAACTACTACTCGGATAAATTACAAGTTATCTGATGGGCACCTCCCCTTACCTTTGCCTTCTCTAACTTCTCACTTGTTTCTTTTTGCCTCGTAACAGAAGATTATTCTGCCTGGTTTCCAGCATGCTTCCTTCCCCTCTCCAGGCAAGACACTCCTCGCTTCTGTCAGTAGGCTGAGTTTCTCCAAACCTATTTCCTCTCTCCAACACATCTAGGAGAAATAAACGAAGAATTTATTGACAGATATACCACCACAATGTCTTCAGGTGATGCAGCCATGGAAGACAACATCTTCAGAGTACTTACATCAATCCAGGAACATTTGTGAGCACATGCCTGGCCACTGGAGAAGCCTGGAGGCACATTTGTAAGATGTGATTGACAAGAGGAAATTATAGGTTACTTAAATAGATTATATTCAGTTGAGTGTTTAAAAATCCATTTCCAGCCAGGCAGTGGCGGCACACGCCTTTAATCCCAGCACTCGGGAGGCAGAGGCAGGCGGATCTCTGTGAGTTCAAGGCCAGCCTGGTCTATAGAGTGAGTTCCAGGAACAAAGTTACATAGAGAAACCCTGTCTCGAAAAACCAAATAAATAAATAAATAAATAAATAAATAAATAAATAAATAAATATCCATTTTCTTGTCTGGTATTTTACTAGCAGTGGTGAAGACAGAAGTATCTTTCTCTCAGAGGTTCAAAATACTTTTCCAAAGAGATTTCCCACTTGCAGAAGTAGGAAGACAAAATTGCATCCACATGCACTTCTCCTCTCTCATCCTCTCTCCCTGCTGCTCCCACTTGTAACATCAGCGAAAATGGAAACCTGAGTGGGATTGCTCAGGCATAATTTAGATGCTTGATTCCAGGTGACCCACCAATTCTGCTCCTAGAAAAGTAGTCCAGAGAGACAGTTTAACAAAAGCAAGTGCTGTATACATCAAGAAGTCACTATAAAATTCACTGCAAAGAAAGAAAGAAAGGAAGGAAGGAAGGAAGGAAGGAAGGAAGGAAGGAAGGAAAGAAGGAAGGAAGAAAAGGAAGGAAGGAAGGAAGGAAGGAGGGAGGGAGGAAGGAAGGAAGGAAGGAAGGAAGGAAGGAAGGAAAGAAAGAAGGAAGGAAAGAAAAAAAAGGAAGGAAGAAAACAGGATATAACCAATGTACTTTATTCTAGGAAAATGTTCAATAATTCTTCTGCACTATAAAATTACACATGGTTTTAAAATATAGAGCTAGAAACACTATTAAGTAGTAAATGAAATGGCAAATATAAAACACTTAATCCTTAAACTCTAAAATATGTAATATGGATACCCTGGGAAATAGAAATCAAATCATTGGGTAGCGTTTACCATCTGTTTAGGTAAAGGGGGTTTGTGGCTATTCTTTGTGGAAATGTGGATAGCATAGCTGCCTCCTCTACATCCTTGCATCTCCTTGGGGGTTGACTCATAATTGCACTGAGCAATAAATAAATTATGTATATTAGCAGTTAAATTTCAGTTGCTAAAATGGAATTTTAGTAAAATTACCTTAAGGTATCATTTAACCCAGTAGTTTATTAACTGGGACATGCATAATCCAAAAAAAAAAATGTTTTCAAGTGAAATTCAAATTTAGTTAATGTTCAAGGCAACAAATTGGATGAGGAGCTGAAAAGGAAGCTGATGGTTATATTGGGGGGGGGGTTTGAGACATTTAAATGCTCAGGATCCACCTTAGTCTCCTCTGTGTCCCAATAGAGAAAGGACATTATGAACTCCTTGTGTTTGGGAGAACTTCTCACCAAGAGCAGCTGGAATGGCACTGACTGAGATTCTTGGTGTGGCTAGGCAGGGCCAGTTGAGACAGGCTTCCTCCTACATAGCTATAAAGATGGGATAATCCATGGAGTTTTCAGACAGGGATGAGAAAGGGACTGGTTTTTCTCACATGGAGAGCATCAGGTACTCAGACTTTGGGGACTCAAGACTTGCGATAAAACCTTAAGTGAGAAAAATGACATTGAAATATAAACTATTCCTGGCACGGCAATTTAAAAAACTAGTGGCTCTGTGAAAGCCAGCTCTCTGCAGCTATACCTTTTTAATGGCTGCAGAAGATAGAGTGGAGTGTCTCACAGGAATAATGTCAGAAGTTAACATAAATGTTAAATCTCTTCAAATTCAAAATGTCTTCCTTGACAACCACACCAGAAGCCTGGCCACTGGAATCCTTAATAAGGAGTCACACAGATGTCTTTAAAAGTACAGTAAACAATGTAAAGAGTAGTCAGCTCAATTTCTCATTTTACAAATTAAATGGAGATCCTGACAGGTTGAGTTGTTCAAAGCCATACCTACTCCATAGCTTGTGTCTAGGATGAATAATTGAAGTTATTCTGTCTGTCATTCTCCTGACCATGCAGACAGATGACTAAGGTCCCAGTTCTGGCAGCACAGATGGATCGACCAGGACTAGAAGTTGTCATGGTAAGTGAAAAGCAAAGACTAAGGCAACATGGGTAATTCCTACCATTGTATTTTGAGCAAAATCCTTCATAAATTCAAAGATTGTGATAAATAGTCATCAGTCATAGCTAAGACTGTAAAGTCAATTCAACCACAAATGGAATCCCACTGGTTCCCATTTTCCAAATCAGTAACTTTTGCAATGGCAACAGTCTGCTCTGAATTCAAGACCATGTGTGGTGTGTACAGACATCAGTCTGAAACAACCCATCAAACAAATAAACAAAAACCAAATCTCATATCCATTTTTTTTTTTTTTTGCTTCCACAGACAAGAGATCTTAACAACTAACTCCCCAGGAGAAATCGGTATTTTAAACTAGCAGATAGCAGCAACATATTATTTTGTGGCCTTTTGTAGTAGTTAGACTGTCTATCAAAGGCCAAGATTCCAAAGTAGTATACAGCCTGCACACAAATCATAACCTGCTAGCAGATAAAATGAAAAATCTGCAATGGTTTATAGAGCTTGAGAAAGTAGAACCAAGGACTTATTTCTCTCCTAGCCCCAGAATGTTACAGACCAGCTGCTTTCCTTCATGCGTGATCATACTGTGTTGATATATCCAAAGGGCGAAGGGGGACCCAGCAAACACATCACTATGCTGGTTACCATCAGTCCTTCTCCAAGAGAAGGGAGGCACCTGGTGCTACAGAATCAGTTTCCTTCAGTATACTTACTTTCCCTCTGAGCAAAATGGTTTGGGAAATATCTGGTTCTGAGAGGCACTGGATATTTTTAAATGTCTTCCTCTGGGGACCAGCCCTTCTCCTGCCCTTTGCAGCTTGCATTTGCCGCCAGGAGACAGAAGACAGTGGGTGGAAGGCATTGGGTTTGTTAGGCACAGTCTGGCAGCTGGGCCAATGAGATGAGCAGCTAAGCCCCTGCACAGCTGGCTCTCACCTCTCCCCCACTCCACTCCAATGCCGGGTGGAGGGAACCCTAATTTTCAGATTTCCTGAGCTGTCTTGGTCCTTGCTAATATAGCCTAAGCAATCAAGCGTTCCTATAATTACAGTCAAGGAAGTTTGCCTCAGAATGGATTCGCACTATTTCTGGAATAGAGAAAAAATTTCTGTGAGTTTAGAACAATCTGATGATTTTTTTGGCATAATAATTCTACATGTTTGTGGGTACAATGAGAGGCTTCAGTATATGGATCTACTGTAAAGATTTAATCAGGATAATTAGCATATGCATTACCACAACATGTATCACTTCTTTGTGGTAGAAACATTTGCAATTTCTTCTAGCTCTTTTAAAATATATAAACCATTATTGCTGTGTGTGGTCACTCTGCCACACAATAGAACACAAGGACTCATTCTTCCAATACAAACATATCTTGTACCCATTGACAACCCTGCCACCCCGCTCCCTCCCCTCTCCAGCCTCTAGGAACCTTTTACCTTTCTTTCTCTATTTTCGTGAGTTCAGCTCATATTCCACATATGAATGAGATCGTGTAGTACCTATCCTGATGTATTGGGCTTAGTTAACTCAACATGACATCCTTCCAGTTCATCCAAACTTTTCAGATGACATGTTTCTCTTCAAATCAATAGCTGAGTAGTATTCTATTGCAAAGATATATAGAGATTATAGATAGACAGACATATACATATGCCACAATTTCTTCATACTTTCTTTCATTGATGAATACCTACAACGACTCCATATTGTGTTTCTTATGAGTAGTGCTGAGTATACATGTGAGAATAGATGTGTCTGACATGCTATTATTTCCTTAGTGATCATTTTAATCACAGGGCAGGGAAAGAGGAAAGCCCTGTGTACTTGGATCAGTAAAGGAAGGAAAAAAATGTCTCAAGGTGTTTTTACAGGGCTAGGGAGATAGCTTTAGTGGGTTAAAGCACCTCCTGAGACAGTGTGGACAATCCAAGTTCAAAGCCCAGCCTCCCTTAAAAGTCACATTCAGAACTAGGAGCACCTGAAATCCCAGCACTCCTGTAGGTCAATGGGAGAGAGAGGAGAGAGGATCAGCAGAACTTGCCAGTCAGTGAACCAGGCATATACAGCAGCCAACAGCAAAAAGAGTTTTTAGAAGCAAAGTGGAAGGTGAGGACTGACATGAAGGCTGACCTCTGACCTCTGGATGTCTATTTCCTCCTCACATTGAAATCAACCATGGTCAGCACACAAGCACACAGTACAATAACCCAGGCACCCAACTCCTCTTAATCTATTGTCTCAAAACCTTCAGCTTTTCAGGGAGTATCTGAAGCCTTGTAGTAATATTTTAATAATTTACTCTAATTCATACTTATTTCTATTTATGTCTGCATGCAGGCTCTCACTGAAGCCAGAAGAGGGCATCAGAAGATCCCCTGAAACTGGAGTTAACAGGCATTTGTGAGCCTTCTGACGGGAACCAAACCTGGATCCTCTGCAAGAGCAGAAAGTGTTCTTAATCACTAAGCCATCTTTCCAGTCTCCTGCAAAAGCATTTAAAAAAAAATACTTTATTAAATATCTTATCTACTCTCACACTGTTGTGCTTTATGAAACTATTATTGGTAAACAATTTATTTCACCATAGATCATTTCAAAATACATTCCACGCATATGAACATTTTCCTATGTCATAAAATTTACTATTAATACTGTATGTTCTTTGTAGAGGTACACATGTTTAAAAGTCCTGCCAGTTACTAAGCACATGAGTAATTTGTAAATGTGGTGCACATTTCTGATCATTTTTCTAAGAAACAGTGTCTTAGGGAATTAGCATTTAACTCATATGCATAATGCTCTAGGTTCAGTCCCAAGTATTGCAAAGAAGAAAAAAAAAATGAAAAGAAGTGATAGAAGATGGAAAATGAAGTAATTTCCTGAAAACAACATCTCTAAATGTACTGGCTGGTTTTGTGTGTCAACTTGGCACAAGCTAGAGTCATCAGAAAGAGCCTCAGTTGAGGAAATGCCTCCATGAGATCCAGCTGTAAGGAATTTTCTCAATTAGTGATCACTGAGGGAGGATCCAGACATGGTGGGTGATGATGCCATCCCTGGGCTGGTGGTCCTGGGTTCTATAAGAAAGCAGGCTGAGCAAGCCAGGGGAGGCAAGCCAGTAAGCAGCACTCCTCCACGGCCTCTGCCTCAGCTCCTGCCTCCAGGATCCTGCCCTGCTTGAGTGCCTGTCCTGACTTCCTCCAGCAACAGACTATGAGTTGGAAGTGTAAGCTCAATAAACCCTTTCCTTCCCTGCTTGCTTTTTGGTCATGGTGTCTCACTGCAGTAATAGAAGCCCTAATTATGACACTGGGAAAACAAGATGAGCGTTTCGTAAGCTTTAAAATAGGTTACTGTATTGACCATATGATGATTGTAAACAATTACATTGCTCTAATTAATGCTTCTAAAATGCCAACTTCAGTTTTATACCTTTTTCAAATCACGCTATTTTGAAAAGTGAAAAACAGTGTCTCGTTACTATTACATGGTAAATTATGATTTCTAGTGCATTGGAACATTTGTCTATATGTATAAGAATCTCTTCCTTGGTTTTTACTTGTTCAAGCCATCTTCTAGTTTTTCAATTAGCTCTTTTAGAGTTATTTTATTCTATTTTAAGTATGTTGATAGGTTTTTTTTTTTTACATGTATATCTATATACCATGTGCATGCCTGGTGTGTGAAGATATGAGGAGAGGGTATTGGATCCTCTGGGACTAGAGTTACAGGTGGTGGGGAACTGTCATGTGGGTTATGGGAACTAGACCCGGGTCCTTTGCAAAGACAACAAGTGCTCTTAACCACGGAGACATCTTTCCAGACCCTCAATTGTGTGTGTGTGTGTGTGTGTGTGTGTGTGTGTGTGTGTGTGCGCGCGTGTGTGTGTTTCAAGACAGGGTTTCTCTGTGTAGCTTTGGAACCTGTCCTGGAACTCACTGTGTAGCCCAGGCTGGCCTCAAACTCACAGAGATCCACCTGCCTCTGCCTCCTGAGTTCTGGGATTAAAGACATGCACCACCACAGCCTGGCCCCTCAATTATATTTTCTTAACTTTCCATCTTTATATGTTTTCAGAACATCGATCTTTGATTACATAAGAAAATATCCCACCTTTCTTCTCATCTTCCCAACTTTAGGGAATGAGTTCTCTGGTATTCCACAAGCCGTAGACCCCGGCTCATGCCACCTTTCCCTAAAATCCCCTTAAATTTATTTATTTTTATTTATGTGTCTGAGTGTGTGTCTATGTGAGTGTTTGCCATTTGTGAGCTGGAGAAGCCAGAAGAGGATGCCAAATACCCTGGAGCTGGAGATATAGGCAATTGTAAGCTACCAGACATGAGTGCTGAGAACTGAACTTGGGTCCTCTGGAAGAGCAGCGAGCACTCTTGGCTGCTGAACTGTCCACTCAAATGTCATATCTGACTATAACGGTCGGTCAGTTTTAAATGTCAGCTTGCCACAACTTGCTACCTCTGAGCAGGGAGTCTCTCAACTGAGGAATTGTCTACATCAGGTTGGTTTGTGGGACAGGAACACATCTACGAGGGGTTGCATGGATTGCCTAAAAGACTCACCCCAGTTGTGGGCGGCCTCTTCTGGTAGCGCCCCAGATAAGAAAGGGCATGGGGGAAAGATGATTATTCACCTTTAGCCTTGACTCTCCTTTCTGAGTTAATTTACCCCATTTGCTGCTGCTGTTGACACCATTACTGGGCTTCCAATGTGGATGGAGAGCTAATGGCTCTCCAGGAATCCTCCAAACCACTCAGCAGATGGCGACCACTGAGATCCCCAGCCTCGTGGACTGAGCAACTACCTGGCTCTTAGCTACTGTGGAAGGCAGCCATTGGGAGATTACTGTGACTGCCGAGGCACCCAGCCTCGTGGACCAAGCAAACAACTATTGGGTTCTCAGCCCTTTAGCCAGGCTGTTGTGGTCCATGCCTTTCATCCCAGCACCTAAGGAGGCAGAGGCAGGCAGATCTCTGAGAGTTAGAGGCCAGCCTGATCTAGAAAATGAGTTTCAAGACAGCCACGGCTGTAACACAGAGGAACCCAATCTTGAAAACAACCATAAACAAAACAAACAAACAAAAAACCAACCTTTTGCATGTGAGACAGCTATTGTTAGAGTATTTGGACCATATTTTATGCATCCATTTAATAAATCCAATTAGTTAATGTTCCTCTAGAGAATCCTGACCAATATGCTAATCCTGCTGTATACTGTCAAAACTAACTTTAGAATGTGCAGAATCTAGCCAGTGTCCACCACCTGTATCCACAGTGGTATTCTTTCTCAAAATCATTACTTGTTGCCTTGCTGTCTAGGAAAGAAACAAACAACTGCATGTTATCGCAACTACAGAAATAGTATAGTTTACCTAGCTGATTCTCTGCTTTTCATTGTATTTCCAGTCTTTCAATAATAAGGAATATAAAAATTAAGTCAATTGACAAAAACAACCAAGGACTGTGTGACTCCACTTGGAGAGACAAACTGTAGATGAGTAAGAAGCAGGGTCCTTCCCCATCTGCCTTCTGACTGTTGGGATTACATGCACACGCCACACCCAACTAAAAATATTATTGATTAAAATCTGAGACCATATGTAAATATGATCTTTCAGCTCAGTTTGCACTATAACCTGGAAGTCTAACACACTATGCTGCCACCTGCTTACCAGGTGTCAATCATACTTTATTAAGACCCAGGTACAAGGAAGCAGTTTATAATGTAAAATAGACTTCTCCTGTTTGATGATTATAAGGACTGCCAGCTGAGTAACTGAAAAACACCCCATCTGTTCCTAATCTGCCTTTCACCACCACTGGAGAGAAAGAGAGAAGACAAGAAAGGAGAGAGTGGCCAAACTACTGTCGGTGGTTTCACAGAAAGACATTTCTCCTTTGTCTGGGACCTCATGTTAGTCCTCTTTGTGGCTTGTGAGAAGTGGGCATTCGATTAGCATTTGTGAATTGAATCAGTCTGTTGTTCTCTAGAGAAAAATGTCATGGTCATTATTTAATATATTTGCACATATGTTTATTATGGATATTTTTTGTTGTTTTGTTTTGTTTTTGTTTTGTTTTCCAGGCACAGCCTTAGTATGTCACCTTAGGCAGCCTACAACTTGCTATGTTGTTGTGGATGATTGATTGATAAATAAAACACTGATTGGCCAGTAGCCAAGCACAAACTATAGGTGGGACAAAGAAGAGAAGTCTGGGAAGTGGAAGACTGAGAGGGGAAGACGCCAGCCTGCCGTCCAGGGAGCAGCATGTAAAGGCAACAGGTAAAGCCACGGAACACGTGGTGACATATAGATGAACAGAAATGGGCTGAGTTTAAGTGTAAGAGCTAGACAGTGGTAGGCCTGAGCTAATGGCAGAGCAGTCTAATTAATATAAGCTTCTGGGTGGTTATTTTATAAGTGGTTGTGGGGTCCATGGAACTGGGCAAGACTGGAGAAAACTCCAACTACCTTATGTAGACTGAATTAGCTTCAAACTCACAGAGCTCTGCCTACCTCTGCCTCTCAAGTACTGATATGAAAGCTTTGGCTATGTTTTTTGTTTGTTTGTTTGTTTGTTTGTTTGTTTTTCTATTGTTTAAATAGAAGCAGCAGATTAACTTCTGTTAACTTCAAGAATCGGCAAGACGAATAGCAACAGGAAGTAAGAAAAGGAAGATTAATTACCAATAAAAGCAACTGTATTTTTCTTCTTCACAGAGGTAGAGAATGGCTTAGAATATAGACAAATTAAAACCCACTGACTTAGCAAGATAGTAAATTAGAAGAGCAGACATGTATAATGTTAAGTATAACTGAGAGAAAGAAAACATGATTACCAATCACAAGGTAATTAGTCTCCATCACTTGCTATAATTCTGGTTGCAGGGCAGGAGATGTGGCTCAGTGGTAAGGTGCTTGCTTAGGGTGGCCAAGGATTCAGGTTCAATGCCCAGCACCACCGCGGGGGGAGAGGGAAACTGGGAATATTTTTTCTCTTATTGAACAATGTCAGAATAGATGTATGTAATGGCTGAGAAAAGATTCAGTTCCACCTGTAACGCATTAGGTAACGAGACAGAAATTAGTGGCCTTAGAGGTCAGTTTGGGGCCCCACCTCTTGTTTCCCTGGTAACTATAAAAGTAAACGTCAGCTTTGCCATTCCTTAGGCATCCTGGCCAAAAGAACAGAATGCCCAACCTTGGATGGCATTTGACTGGACATTTTGATCTCTTCCATGTTGTGCCACAGTTACTCCAAATGCAGGGTCCATCCCATAGCCTCCCAGCTCTTCATGGGCTAGTCTCCCTCCTAGGAGTTCCATCCAGCCATCTTGTTTTTCCTTACACACATTTAATCATCCACTACACAGTTGCTCTGTAGTCCCAAAAATTAGCTTTATATGGCAATCTGTAAACTAGGACACCAAATGTAACTAGACATGTACATGTATAGAAAGAAAAAAGAAGGAATAAATGGAGAATAAGTCATAACATTCCCCAACACCCTGAGATTTCTCCACGTATACCATCTACATCAGGGACAGCCTGTCCTGCTACCCCTCTGTCCCTCCTGTTGGTGACTCTATTTCTCTCTGCCCTGGTCTTTCTTAGAAGCTGAGAGAGGGCAAATCTTAAAGCATCTCCTACTTAAACTCAAAATACACTGCTCCTTCCAACATGCTAATTTTCTCCTGATGTTAAGGGAATTTTTAGAATTCAGAAATCCATGTTTGCTGCCTTTCAGAGCTTAGCTTTCAAGACAGTGCTCTCAAGGCTGAGGGACATACATGTGATCTTTTGTCATGAATGACAAATGTATTTGTGTCAATGAATACAGAACAGCAATTGGTAAACCCAGCAGCCTTACAAGGTAAAAGCTTCCAATAAACTAAATATACAGGGAATGTGCCCAATCCACAGTTTATATCATGCTCAGTGGTGAAAGTCAAAAACTTTGCCTCTGAGATAAAGAACCAAACCAGAATTTTCCATCTTTTTGGGTATAGAACCAGAAATCCTTGCCAGAGAGATTTGGCAAGAAAAGGAAATTGTCAAGGAGGAAATTAAATGGCTTCTATTTGCAAATAACAGAGTCTGTGTACAGAAAGATGTATTAAAGGATCCACCAAATGAAAAATGTGAACAAATTCAGTAAGGACACAGGGCACAAAGCAAGCATAGAAATGAACCACTGGGCCGGGCGGTGTTGGTGCACACCTTTAATCCCAGCACTCGGGAGGCAGAGGCAGGTGGATCTTTGCGAGTTCAAGGCCAGCCTGGTCTACAGAGCAAGATCCAGGACAGGCGCAAAACTACAGAGAAAGACACCCTGTCTCGAAAAACCAAAAAGAAAAAGAAAAGAAAAGAAAAGATCACTGGGGTTTCTCTGTATGAATAACAATCTATCCAAAACAAATCAAGAAACTATAAATCCATTTCTAATAGACATTAATGCAAAGAAATATGCTTAAGTACTTTGTGACAGAGGTGGAAGGACCTGCACACAGAACTCTATAAACATTGATGGAATAAATTTTAAAAAAAGAAATCAACAAAGGAACAAATAGAGACCAGTGAATTGTAAGAGTTAATATTTAACATTTCCCTTTTGTTTTTGTTTCATTTTGGTTTTTTTCTTTAGATCAGGTCTCACTATGAAGCCCGAGCTGTCCTGCAACTCACAATCACTCCCCCTCTGCCCCCTAAGAGCCGGATTGCAGGTGTGTATCAGCACACCCAGCTTGTGAGAGTCAATCCTGATCAAGATGTCCACACCACCTAAAGCAAACTATAAATTCAGTGCAATTCCTCTGAAATTGTCATTGATGTTTTTCATAGATGTAGATCCAAGAAGCGGGCATGGTGGATGCACATGCTTGTCATCCTAGGACTTGGGAGGCAAAGACAGGGATGATGAGTTCAAAGTCAGCCTGAGTGACAAAGTGAGGCTTCTCTAAAACAAAATAATAGTAAAAAAGAATCTTAAAATTTGCTTGGAACAAAAGACCTCAAATACCCAAAGCAACCCTGAACAAAAGGAACAAAACTGTATTCACTACAAAGCTACTATTCTCAAAACAGCATGGCCTTGGCATAAAGGCATATATATAGATAAATGGAAAAGAAATTTGTCCATGCATTTATGATTAATTGATTTTCAGCAAAGGATGCAGGAAAATACAATGGAGGATGGTCTCTTTAATGAATGATGCTGGGGACACTGGATATCCACATGCAAAAGAATGAAGTTGGGCTCTCATCATGTACCACATGCAAAACTTAACTCATACTCAAGAAATCTCCAACATCAGTAACCATTAGCAAAATGCAAGTTGAAAACACAGTTTTATATTAACAGAACAGCTTCTATCAGAACAACAAAAGATAGCAAGTATTAGTGGGGATGTGGAGAAAAGGGCACCCTGGCACACTGATGGTGGGATTCTCAGTTGGAAGGACCACTGCAATAAATTGTATGGAGGTTGATCAACTATGTATGAAGGGATGCATAAATAAAGAAAATCACTCACACACTCCACACATACCACTCATATATACATACACACATTACACACACACACACACACACACACACACACACATTGATATACTGTCTAGCCTTTAAAAAGAGAAAATTCTGTACTTTCAGCAAATTGAATGAACCAAGGACATTACATTAAGTGAAATGATCCAAACACAAGAATCTAAAAGCATGATCTCATGAATATCTAAAATTATAGAAAGAGTGTCAGCTACAAGTGTCTGGGAAGGCATGGTATTTGGGAGGAATATGGTCAAGATATCTATTGTACAATATATGACTATGATTAACAAATACTACATTGATGGCTGAAAGTAAATGTTTAGTGTCACTACCACAGGAAAATATTTTCAAGGCAATGCTTCTGATGATTACCTCAACTTAGCCATTTTATAATATGTGCCTATTTCAAAACATGATGTATACAATAGATGAAATTGTATTTGTTGATTTAAAATTAATTAGCCCCTTATTTTTCTTAAACAGTAAAAAACTCTAGTTAGAAGGAGGAGAAGAAAAAGAACGAGTTAATACACCAACAAATAGAATAAAGGCTTTGAAAAACAACATGCCATAAACTAAGGGTACCATGACTTGTCCCTCTCCACCTAGCTCTGTAGTGATAGTCTCTGTCACAAGGGGCATCTGGACCAGCCAGTGCAAGCCATTAGCTCTTTTCTAAATCCCACAGCAGGTTCCCATCTCCATCTATACAGCCAACCTCTCTTCTTCATCATCTCTCCTTTCTCCAGCATTCTTTAACTACCCTGCATTCCTTGCTCTCTCACTCCTTCCCTTTCTCTTTCTGGCCATCATTATTTTCTTCCTTTTGTCTCCTCTCTTTCCCTTTACCTATTCTCCTCTCCTAGAATGGACTTTCAATATATAAGCATCTCAAACTGTAGGACTGTAATGATAGTAATATGAGGGCACTCCGTGATCTCATCCTCAATGTCCTGTATCACTGCAAGCTCTTTGTGTCTTAATCCTCATGTCAACTGTTGTGGTTGGAATATAGACCCTCCCTGTTTTGTATGTCACCAGTGTGAAAAGTTAAGAAGTGAGGCGTTTGCGAAATGGTTAATCAATGAGTGCTTTCCCTTTGTAGGTGGGGTGAAGGTCCTTCTGGAAGCATTCTCTTACCCTGATGCCTCCTGCCAGGCCTGGTGAAGACACAGCATCCCTCCCTCACAAAGCTGACTGCAGCCCTCAGCAAATGATGATGGGCTTCCTGTTCTCCAGAACTCTGGGAAACAATTTCTATTCCTTACAATCTAGTCTTTATTAAGTGTCAGTACTTAATAAATGAACTATGATATCACTTCAGGCATGCATTATCTTTAGGCATTTCCTACAAGACAAAAGGGAGTACAGAGAGTAACTTGATCAAGGTTTCATACCTAATAAAAAACAAATAATGAACGCAAATGCCATGGAGCCCAGCCCCCAAATCCACACTATTAATTACTATGTCGTGTGACTACCTTAGTCTGCAGATATACTCTCATAATTCCTCAAAATCCCAATGAATGTAATCATAACATTATGTAACATAGGAAAAGTATATTAATATGAATAGGTAGTTTTACTAATAGCTATCTGTGTTTAATATCCAGGAGGAATGATCTAGATATGCGCGTATTTACATTGAAAGGCCTAAGTCATTATGTGAAATATGCATGGACCAAAATATTGTGTGTAACATTATGATTTTATATAAACTCCAATAAAAACAAGTGTCTCTGTTCATGCATACATGCAAAAATACCTATCAACAAGCATAGGAAATAATACCTAGGAATACACTCACATTAGTTTTAAGGTGGAAGGGATCTGTAATAGGAAGAAACAAAGTCTGTGTGTGTGTGTGTGTGTGTGTGTGTGTGTGTGTGTGTGTGTGAGTCTTAAGTAGTGCATGCACATGAATGTGCCCATTCATGTACCCATGCATTTACTTAAGGAGGACAGAACAGGACACTAGCTATTTTCTTCTCTCTCTACCTGTCTTAGTCAGGGTTTCTATTGCTGTGAAGAGACACCATGACCACAGCAACTCTTATAAGGAAAACATTTGATTGGGGTGGCTTGCTTACAGCAGCAGTGGTAACTATTCTCCACATAATCTGTGTGTTCTAAAGTGACCATGCTAATTAGGGAGCTCCATCCCAAAGACTTTTTTTATCCATTTTTATTTTATGTGTGCTAGTAGTTGACTGCACGTATATAAATCCATCACACACATGCAGTGCCCTCAAAGGTCAAAAGAGAGTGTTAGATACCTTAGACCTGGAGTTACAGGATGTTGTGAGTTATCATGGGGATGCCCTTAATCTCTGAGCCATCCCTTCAGTCCCTTCATGAGAGTTTTAAATCTGCACGCAAATCTCACTTCTAGGAATTAGTCTTACAAACCTAGTAGAATAGGATCCAAGTTCAAGGCGATCCACTAGAACATGGTTTATAAAAGCAGAAGGTGAAAAGCAACCAGAAACAGCATCACTGGGAGGGAGAGAAGCTGGTTTATTACTGAATATTTATTATGTGGAGTGGTATCTCACTGATTAAAAACAAAGTATTACAATCGTTTCAATCCATGGCATGTCGTATTTCCAGTTTTAAACTAAGAACTCTCAAACTGACTTAAAGAACTTTATTATTGATCACGACGATGCACTCATGGAAAGGAGAGGAGAGGGAAAATAAATTACTTAAAGGAATTCTTAAAACTTTTCTGAATCACTTTTAGGGCTGAGGTTTTAGAAACCCGAAGTTTGCTGTGAAATATGACAGCCCGTTGCCACCTCAGAGACTGTCTTTTAAAATGCTGACACAAGTCATTTTGATGCTATTAGAAGAAGAAACTGGAAGAGCTTCGAACATGGACTGCAACTCATGCTTCTCCCAATGCGGTCTTCCAATTGCCTGTTGACACAATGTCATAAAGCTGCAATTCTCCCATTCCCACAGACATTGATGGCTGCACCCAGATTCCTGCTCATTGATGGTAACAGAAAGTACACTGAATGAAAGGCTCATTGTAAGTTAAGGTGCTCAAATATGAGCAAGGTGTCTCATTGTTGACATACACTAAATGAACAGAACAAGGTTCAGTGGATGAAGCAAGCTGCCGTTTGCATCAATGTGGTGATAAAGAATGCTTGTATATGAGTGTGAGAGCATAAAATGTCTCGGGAAAAAATACACACACACACACACACACACACACACACACTCAGTTGTCTGAGGCATGAAAAAAGGGAGGATAGGATAGAAAGAACGTCATTGTATGGTTCTCTTAAACAATTTTAAGCAGTTGGAATGTAATATCAATTCAAAAAGATAGCATTAAATTTTCATGGATCCACTTTTGCTGTTTTGAAAATAAATTTGAAAGTGAATTATGCTTTTATTCTCACCCCCACACAAAAGCAACAGTTTCCATTGCCAGATAAGACATGTTTGTATAGAAGTAACAAGATTCGTTGCCTTTTGCATTCATTCTAAAAGCAAAGAGAACCCCAAAAGATGCATTACCACAAGTAAAATAAAAGTATAAAGTGGTTAGTAAATCACTCCAGGGCTGCCATTTATATCATTACTAGTGAGTTCAAATAGATCCTAAAAATCTTTGTACCACAGGGGAATGGAAATGCCATTCCCAATCCCCATCCTTATGAACCATGTACACAAGGGAAGCAGACAGTCATTCAATAAGCCACTAAATGACCATGATTGGGAAAGAATAAAGACAAAAGTATCGACTCCAAGGCCCTCAGAATCCGGACACTGAAAAGATGAAAATTCTACATTAGGGTTGGATGTGAGAACACACAGTGCAATGGGAACAAGGATTTAGTCTAACTTATCTTAGGAGTGTGTGAAGAAACGTATTACCTCCACTCTGTTAAGTCCTGAGGCCAGAGATGATGGTAATAGCAAATGTCTCAGCTTCACAAAGCAACTTAAAGGTGACAAGATTTCTTTGGCTCACAATTCCAGGTTAGAGTCAGTCCATCATTGCAGGCGATCTAAGGTGGCCGGAACTGCAAGGAGCCAGTCTCATCCCATCCACAGACAACAACAGAGAGCAATGAATTGATGCTGTGTGCTGCTGATCAGCTCACTTTCTCTACCCAGTCCAGCAGCCCTGGCTCAGGGAAATGGTGCCGCCAACATTGCTTGAGCCTTCCTGCCTCAGTTAACATCATAAAGATAACCCCCCACATACATGCCACAGGCCGAATTAACCAAGATGGTCCCTCGCTGAAACTCCTTTCCCAGGTGATGCTGGACCATGTCCAGTTGACAATTACAACAAGCCATCACATGGTCATCAGAGATTATTAAGTCAGGAAAGTGGCACTCTAGAAATGGGATACCCTTACAAAGAAACCCAGGAATCGATCTCTCTCTCTCTCTCTCTCTCTCTCTCTCTCTCTCTCTCTCTCACCTCATCAGTTATCCAAGGAAACATCTACAAATCAGGAAACTCACTCTCACACAACATCAAGTCTTTAAATACCTTCATCTTGGACTTCCCAACCTTCAAAACTATTTAAAAACTGCTTTTCACTGGGTGGCAGTGGTGCATGCCTTTGATCTCTGTCTCAGAAAAAAAATTAAGTTGCTTATAAACTACCCAGTTTATATTTTTATAGCCATCAAGGCAGACTGAGATATTTCTTAGAAGCTGCGCTTCGGGTTGAATCCCAGAACCTCTAAAGCTGAAGCAGACAGATACAGTAGAAACCTGTTCAAACTTTGCCCGGAGGGTTAGCTCTTTCCTACAACCTGTGCTCTTTCGGTAATTGGTAAAATTACTATTTCTGTCAACCTCTCTCATAACCCCAATCTCTCCTCTTATAGTAGCAATTTCTTCTCAGCATAGAAATAAACTCATCTCTTCCATCTTTAAATGGGATTTGCTCCCATGGCGTCTTCTATGACTTTACTTCTCTCCATCACTTTACAATGAATAACACAGGTACATTTGCCGCTGCTGCTTGTTCAGCACCTCCCCAGTAAGACGGTGACTCCTTGACTACAAAGATGAATTAACATCTTACCATATTTTTAAAAAAAATACTTCCTTATCTCCTTCCTTAGTTCTCAACTCTTTTGGTGATTCTCTGTTGACTTTATTATGGACCAGCGATTCTCAACCTTCCTAATACCATGCCCCTTTAATACAGTTCCTCATGTTATGGTGACCCCCCCCAGCCATAAAATTATTCCATTGCTACTTCACAGCTGTAATTTTGCTACTGTTATGAGTCATGATGTAAATATCTGATATGCAAGATATTGGATATGCGACCCTCAAAGGGTCATGACCTTCATGTTGAGAATCGCTGTTATAGACTGAATCTGAGCATTTAATAATTTTAGTGAATGGACAGAACTTCAGAGTTAGAAGGCTTTCCCCACTTTATAGCAGGGTGTACTGGATTATGGGCTTTGCCAGAGCACAGACAGATACAAGCTGCCCACAAGCTTTGCTTAACAGAACAAAGTGCAAACTTGCTTAGAGCAACTTGGTCAACTGAATCTTCTGAAAGAAAAAAAATAGAGAGTTTAATGCCCTTCCATGCCCACTTTATATTCCCTGGTACATCAAAACAATGATAATAATAATCCCTTAGAAAGAATGCAGGAGTTGAAAAAAGGAGATTGTAGTGGTTTGGATGTAATTGGCCCCCATAAGCTATTAGGGACTGGTACTATTGGGAGGGGTGACATTATTGGAGGAAGTATGGCCTTCTTGAAAGGAAGAGTGTCACTGTGAGGGCTTTGAGGGTTCATATATGCTCAAGCCACATCCAGTATCTCAGACCAGTTCCTGTTCCCTGTGGGATCAAGATGTAGCTCCTTCTCTACTCTCAGCTCCTTCTCCAACGCCATGTCTGCCCATATGCCTCCATGACCAGCCATGATGATAATGAACTAAACTTCTGCAACTGTAAGCCACCCAATTAAATGTTTTCCTTCATAATAGTTGCCATGGTCATGGTATCTCTTCACAGCAATAGAAACTCTAAGACAGGAGATCAAGAATATTATAATAATCTTACAATAAATAATTGACAAAGACGGGATAGACTCAGACTATTCCCACAGGAATGTTTATTATTCTAGAGACTGGGTGTGATGGTTCATGCCATAATCCCAACCCTTGGGAAGGGTAGACAAGAGGATTAGACGTTCAAGTCATCTTTTCCTACATGGTGAATTCAAAGCCAGCCTGGGATACATAACACTGTGTTTCAAAACAAAGCAAATATTTAGCACTCTGGTTTAGAGTATGTAAGGGTATTGGTTTAAGAGGAATGTGAAGAACAGGTTGTTAAAGAGAAAAGGCAATTCCAATGCTAGGCTAGGGTGGAGCAAAAAGAGTATCTGAGATATTTTCATAATGGTTGTAACACAGATGCTTCATGTTTGTAAGATAAAAATAAAAAACAATCAGAGACAATAACAAATGGATTGGAGAGTGTCTTAGTTAGGGATTCTATTGCTGTGAAGAGACACCATGACCTCAGCAACTCGTACAAAGGAAAACATTTAATTGGGGTGGCTTACAGTTTCAGAGGTTTAGTCTATTGTCATCATGGTGGGCCATGGCAGCATGCAGGCAGGTGTGGTGCTGGAGAAGGAGCTGAGAGTTCGATATCTTGATCTACAGGCAACAAGAAGTAAACTCTCTACCACACTGAGCATAGCTTGAGCAAAGGAGACCTCAAAGCCCACCCCCACAGTGACACACTTCCTCCTAGTAGGCCACACCAACTCCAACAGAGCCACACCTCCTAACAGTGCCATTCCCTTTGGGGGGGTGTTTTTTTTTTCAAACCACCACAGAGAGATAGGAGAAAAGTTGGCTAGTACAAAACATTAGATGGCTTGCAGTTATTCTAAGGTATTCGTGATCCAGTGGTGAATGGATCTGCCTTCTTAGGCCACCTGTCAGTGTGCGTTGATGATACAGTGGTGAACACAGCAGCCTTTCTAGGCTGCCTCTCAGTCTTTACCTATCTTTCCCTGAGAAATATCAGTTATACAAAAGCACTTAAAGAGGAAAAAAAAAAAAAAAGCTACATTTTCTTACCTATAATTGAAGATCAATTTCAATCAAAGGGCTCAAGTAGAGTTTTAAAAGATATCATCTCAATTCACCATCTTTAAAATATCTCTAAGCCAGCCATCTCAGAAAGGGAAAAATAGACTCTATTTTTTAAGGACCTCCAGAAAGAGATTTTTCACAAGCCTATCTTGATGATTAATTTCAATGCTTAATACCACTTCTTTCACGAATTAAATTAACCATCCTTCAGAGCTTCCTTCTAAAAGCAAAGAGAGGAAAAATTCTTTGTGAATTAAATTAACTCTCACTCTGAACTTTAATGAGGACCTCTAAGAAAATAATTCTTCTAAGAACAATTTAACCTATAGCCTAAATCGGCTTTTTTACTTTTCTCAAAGCAGTCGGGTGTCCCATGAGCTCCCCATGGCTGGTGGACTCAAGGAAGTCTCCCCACAGGAAGTCCTACAAAAGTAGGGAGTGGTGTGAAGGTGGGAAGACAGGATACAGCCTCACTCTTCATCCTCCTGAGTGACAAGGCTGAAGCAGCTGTAAGATTTACAGTTCTGATGTGAATTGCCTAACTCTGTGGAAATCAATGAGAGTGAAATTCAATTTAAACTTTTTTATGAAAATAGCATAAATTGTAAGATGTGGCTTTCCCTGTAAATCATCGAGACTGGAAGGGATTGCCAGAGGGAGACCAGAAAAAGACCATCATTCACAGACATGAATTACACCTTGGCAAGGAGACTATCAGCTTTTGGGCCTCCTCAAGGAAAGAAAATCAGAGCCAACTCCGTGTGCCCCAGGTGCACCAAACTGTCCTGTAGTATACCATTAATGTCAGCAGTCCCCAGAGATGGTGACTGCTATGGCCAACTCATTTAAACAGCTGTGTGCACCAGTTATCAAAGTTGCTGAATTTTGGAAGGCAGTCATGTTATACAGGGTCTTTTTCTAACATGAGCAGTGTGACTTGAGAACCTGAGGGGTTCCCTGACCCCACCGAAGAATTAGGCCCACTGCCCACAGCAGACCTTGCCTGAGGAGGGGTAGTGCGATGCAGTGGGGAGCCGTGTCAGGCAGGAACTTTAGTAAGCATCAGCACACCCTTTATAAAGCACCAAACCACAAGCCAGCTTTCCTTCTACCAATCACAACAAAGGTCACGTATCACTGGGCCTCTCTGGGCATAGCTCAGCATGATGATCACAAGGAGGCCATGTACCTACGTCATCTCTCCTGATCTCAAGAAGCCAATCATAATTTTTGGTAAACAAGTTAGGTCCATGCCCAGCTCACTTCCTCTCAGCACCATCTTTGGCTTTTGCAGCCCAACATGTGCTTGGAATACCCACGAGAACCAGCAATAGTATAAAGAATATATTGTGGCATGATACTGGGTCAGTCTATGCTGTATGTCCCAAACATAATCCTGAATAAACAAAACCAAATAAAACCAAGCAAATGCAAAAGCAAAAGGAATGTCATGTATTAGAAAGTTAGTATACAAGCCAGCTCACACCTTTAATCCCAGCACTCTGCCTGGGAGAGGCAGGTAATCTCAGGTCTACAGTAGCTTGGTCTACAGAGTGAGTTCCAGGAAAGCCAGTTCTATACAAAGAAACCCTGTCTTGGGGGGGAAGAAATTAATACAAATCCTATTAAGAGACTCCTGGATCAAAGACCCCAGACCCCTGGGATACTTTCATCTGCAGGAGGGCTCCCCCAGAAACCAAGATTCCAAACCAGCAGATGCAACAAGCAAGAGGAATTTATTCAGCACTGGCACGAGCAGACTCTCTGCCCCGGTCAGTCAGAGCCCTGAGCAGCAGTTACAAGCATTTTTAAAGGCAGAAACTACAAAATTAGCATAAGATACCAGGTGCCCCGGGTTTGGCCCAATTTAAAAATCATCATATATTTCAGCAGTCATTTTGCTATGCGGGAAATTTTGTAACACTCGTCGTAAACTGGTTGGCTCAGGGGAGATCTAGGGGGAGCGGTTACTCTGGAGGGGAGTTCACATAGTTAGAGGCTTGTGATTGGTTGACATTTGACCTAGTTTGCTGGGCTCACCAGATGGTCCTTATCTTGGGTCCCATTTGGGGAATTTTTAAACAGAGACTTAGAGACCTTGTCCCAAGGCCGGCATCTGGACTCTGAAACTTTTTACTTTTTTCCAGGGAGGGGATCGGTCAGTGTCTAATGCAAGCAAGTTTACAGAAGCAAAGTCAGCAATTTGCAATTGCAAAATGTATCTCTATTTTTTTTCTCACTGAAGATCCAGAAGGTGGGAAGGCAAAGCAACTTGGATTCAACAGCAAGCTTACAAAGGGGTCTTGATTCAGAGTTCCTCCCTCTGTATACTCACAAAAGATGGTAAATAATGCCACATAGCAGTGAGAAACTGATCAAAGAAATAGACTGAGAATTTAAGGTAAGGATACAGTCAAGGGTTGGTTGTATGATTCAGACACAAGAATTTTCAAGAGCCAAGAATGGCAGCATGGATACAAAATGGGGGAAATTCATGTAAGTGGCTAGAAACCCAAGGAAAACAATCATCCCAGGACCCAGGAAGGATTGATGGGTGCAGCCAATGTGAGCTACAAGAAAATGTAGAAGAGACCTGAGACCATTGTGTTACCCCTGTGTACTAACAGAATGAGCTCCTGAATGAGAGCAAAATCAACAGAAATAATTTGCAGAAGGGATGACTGGCAGTTTCTCAGAATTAAAGGTGAAATGCCTCATATGATAAATGCTCATCGCTCTTGCGAAAGTCCCAACAAAACAGAGAGAAGGAAAAGAAATCCAAACTGCAGACCATCAAAGGGGAAATTGCAGGGGTTTCAAAGTCCAGGAGAAATGGCTAAGAGCTTCTAGGAAGACAGAGCAATTTGCCTATAAAGAACAGAGTGCAGATTGTGATCAGAGTTCTGGGACAACTGGAAAATCATTTTAGTGTTTCCACAAAAGAACACTGAACACTGAGTGTTGACTATGGCAAAGCTGTGCTTTGGGTACAAGAGCAATAGAGATGCTCTCTGTGCACACGACTTGAGAAGGTTAACCACAGACATGCACTGTGAAAACACTGGGGAAGGCAGCCGAAACAGAGAAGAAACAGATAAAGCCAGATATGTAGGAAGGTAAAGGAAGCACACGTTAATTCTACCTAAAAGACCAAAGGCCAAAAGAAAAATAAATACACACAATCAAGAAGCTAAGCTGGGTGAATTAAAATGGCCTTTCTCCAAGGAGGAGGAAGGTGAAGGGTAGGGTCTGAAGGAAGAAAAACTCCACTTCACAACTGAAGAAACTGAGTCACAGAGGTTAAGAAACCTGTCCAACACTCAGTATCAAGACAGAAGTGCATGGCCTGGAGAGATGGATTAAGACCACTGGCTGCTTTTTTAAAGGACCTGGGTTCAATCTCCAGCATCCACATGGTGACTTAAAATGTCTGTAACTTCAGTTTCAGGGGATCTGATACCCTCTGCTGGCATCTGTGGGCACTACACAGACATACATGCAGACAGAACACCAATACAAATAAAACAAACTTTTTTTTTTAAATCAAATTCAGGGGCTGAGGATCAGTAAAGTATGTCCATGCAAGCAGCATAAGGACCCAAGTTTGATCCCCAGAACCCACATAAGAAATCCAGGCATGATAGTGCACACCTGTGATCCCAGTGCTGGGGAAGCAGAATCAGCCAGGTCCTTGGGCTTAATGACCACTCAGAAATTTCCAAGTCACTGAGAAAACCTGTCTCAAAAAACAAAATAGATGTCTGCTGATGAACAACATCTAAAGTTGTCCTTTGGCCTCCACAAACACTTCATGAGCATTCACAAACACCCATGAACACCTACCTCAACACATATACACACCCAAGATTGAAACTCAGGCAATCTGATTTAGAGTCCACAGAGTTTCCAGAAGGAAGATGGCATACATAAAATCAAATTGCATGGAAGAGAAAAATAAACACATGTGTAGGTTTCATTTAATCTTAGGTAACCATCAGATAAATAAAAAAATATAAATGGATAACTATCTATATCACCACTATAAGAAAGGATGATTCATCCAATGAGGTGGAGGAAAAAAAATAAACAAATGAAAGCAGGAACATAATCTGAATTAGAGGGTATCAGTAACTCCAAACAACAAAAATTTAACGAAATCTAAATGGTTAAACTAAACAATATGATGGAAAAGGTCTATGGATGTAGTTCATTGGTAAGCATTTTCTAAACATATACAAAGCACTGGGTATTACCTCTAGCATCACAAGAAGGAAAAAGGAAGGGAGGGAGGGAGGGAGGGAGGGAGGAGAAAAAGTAGATGGTGTGGCCATGCCAAAGAGTGATGCTCACCAATTACCAAAATTGGTGAAATTTGGAAGGTACTTGTTTGTGTTTTACACAGCCTTTTGCTCACCTAAGTAGCACAATTTAAGAACTGACAATCTTATAAAGAATGTATTGTGGCATAATACTCAATAAGAGAGAAAGAAAAATTGGGTATCTGATTGTCTTTTTTAAAACGGGCTTTGTTTGTTTGTTTGTTTTTGTCCAATTTTGACATGTTTTTGTTTTATCATATCACATTGTGGGAGGCCAGCCCCCACCTTTTAAAAGGGTTCCTATGAGGAGAGTAGAGGGATAAGAAACTTTTAGATAGAAAGATAGCGAAGAGGAGAAAGACAGAAACACAGGATAGCTTCCAGAGGACCTGGATCAAAACCCAATGGTCCCTTCTGCCCCTTCAAAAGGGCTTTTTATAACAATGCCAAGAGGCAGGGCAAAAGACCGTCCCCTTGCAAGATCAAAGCACACCACACAGCCAAGTGTAGGCCCTTCCAAACACCTGGTAACCACGCCTGTGGTCAAATCATCCCCTTATGTAGCCCTGCTGGGTAAAGCAAGCTTAGTTCTCTGACCCTGAGTAATTTGGGCCTCCATATCATATCATATATCATATCATATCATATCATATCATATCATATCATAATCCCTTAGAAGCCTGTTTTCTAGTGAAAAACAGAAAGGAAATGGATCTGAATGAGAAGGGGATAGAGAGGAACTAGAGGGAGTAGAGGAAGGGGAAACCACAATCAGGATATGTGAGGAAAAAATCTATTTTCAACAAAAAGAAAAAATACAGTAAAATAAAAATTGAGCTAGAGGAAAATCTCAGCCATTAAGCACTGCTCTTTCCAAGGACCGGGGTTTGGTTCTCAGCACCCACATTGGGTGGCTCACAGCTGCCTGTAATTCCATCTCCAGAAGAATCTCATGCCTCTGGTCCCTGAGGCTATTTGCACCCACGTATGCTCACACAACGCATACGTATACACACTTAAAAATAGACACAAACTAAAATAAGAGGCAAGAACAAATTATCTACAGAAACTCTTGAACACAAAAAAGTTGAAAATGAAAGAAAGGAAAAAAGAAACAATGTGCACATGTAAACCAAAAATAAGCCAGAGGAGTTGGGGCAGAGAACTATGTCTGGAATCCAGGAATTTAGGAGTCAGAAGCAAGAAACACTATAGGTTTAAGGCCAGACTGGTCTATACGGAGAGTTCCAGGGCAGCCAGGGATGCACTGGATGAGTCTTGGTCTCAGAAACAAACAAACAAAACCCAGAGGAGCAATTTTAATGTCAAATCAAAATTAAATTTAAAGTCACAATGTCATGCACAAATACAAATGTTATGTATAAGATTAAAAGTGCATTAAGAAGGTATAATGGTTGTAGCTTGCCTTAGTTAGGGTTTTTATTGCTGTAAAGAGACACCATGACCACGGCAACCCTTATAAAGAAAACATTTCATTGGGGTGGCTCACTTACAGTTTCAGAGGTTTAGTCCATTATCATGGCAGGGAGCATGGTGGCCAGCAGGCAGATGTGGTGCTGGAGGAATAGCTGAGAATCCTACATTTTTCAGGCAACAGGAAGTTGACTGACTGTCACACTGAGGGAAGCTTGAGCAAAAGAGACCTCCAAGCCCTCCCCCACAGTGATACACTTCCTCCAACAAGGCCACGCCTCCTCATAGTTCCACTCCCTTTGGGGGACATTTTCTTTCAAACTACCACAATGATCCATCTCAAATAGTAACCCTTAACATTTATTCAGTGCTTGCTGCACTCCAGGTACTCTCCTGTTTGTTAATTCAGTTACTCTTGAAGGGATAACTACAGTCATCCTCCAGGCTACTGGGGAAGAAACTGGGTGTCAGCAAGAAGGTCAGGTTCAGGCTGCCTGACCTGGAGTTCTCATTCTCAGCCTCTTACTTCTGCTGCTAGTATACATTAAAGCCACAACAGACAACCTTTTTAAAACCAGTCAAGAATAAGTTATGAATGTATTGAGAAAATTCAGTACAGCTGATAGAAACTGATAGATCGGAAAGACAGTCAATAAAATGACAGAACAGAAGGGTGTGGCAGTCTGGATGGCTACCTGGTCTTGTAGATAAACTGCATTGGTGGACATCTACCTTCATGCATTTACATGTTTTCAATGGCTGCCTTGTAGTGACAACGGCTGAGTCGTTATGACAGAGGATTATGTTCCACAACGCCTAAAATATTTCATCTGTTAAGACACCCTGCCAGCACCTGCTACAGATTTAAAGATTAACCAGCTCACAACGACTGGCATATGGAGCATTTCACATGTAGAAAAAGAGCCTGTATGACCCTGCAAACTGCATCAACTCCATTACTGTAAAGCCACCTTCTTTGCCTAGTATCATAGAAAGCCAAACTATAACTCTAGCCATAACACTGGGAGAGATGTTCTCAACTTCCCTAGTGCCATGATCCTCTGACCCTTTGATACAGTTCCTCGTGTTGTGGTGACCCTTTAACCTCAAAATTATTCTGTTACTGTAAACAGATGTTTTCTGTCCCAACCACCAGAGTCCCAAATAACTGACTCAGAAGCTAAATATAAATTATAAATGCTCAACCAATAGCTCAGACTTGTTACTAACTAGCTCTTACATTTTAAGTTAACCCATATTTCTATTTATGCTTTGCCATGTGGTTCATGGCTTGTTACCTCATTTTCTACATGACCTGCTACCTTGGTGGCTATCTGGCATCTCTCCTGACTCCACCCTTCCCATCTTCTTTAATGTGATCACCGCACCTACACTTCCTGCCCGGCTACTGGCCAATCAGCATTTTATTAAACCAATTTGAGTGACTCATCTTTACAGTGTATAACAGTATTATTCCACTTATTACTACTTCATAACTATAATTTTGCTACTGTTATGAATTGTAATATAAGATATCTGATATGCAATCCCTATGAAAGGGTCATTTGACCCCCCAAGGGGGGATCATGACTCACAGTTTGAGAATCTATGCATTAGAGACTAAAATAAGTGCAAGGACCATGCAAACAAGATAAAAATTAAGCCTGAAGAAAAAATATTTAGCAATCCTCCATGTTCATACAAGCAACCCTAATTAAATGTAGGTGGCATAGAAAGACATTTTAAAAAATCTCAGGAGTAGAAGAAAGGTTTGGTGGCAGGGGAGAGAGATGGGGAGGAAAATGGAGGAATATAAACAAAGTACATTGTGTGTTGTTGTGGGAATTTGCTCCACCAATGACCTTGGAGTATCCGGCCTGATAGAGGCATGGTTTTTCTGGGTATGTGACTGCTTAAAACTGAGTAGAAGGTGCATGTGTTCTCTCTCTCTTGGGGAGAGACAGCTGGTTCCATTCACCCCAGGGCAGAATGGAGGACGACAATGGCTGTTTTCTTTGTTCTGTATCCGTGAGTATATTTCTCCCCATTTTATGTGTTAATAAATCCTTGATACCCTTTAACAGACTCTCATGGATTCACTTAACAGTATGTGGGAAAGAATAAATAAAATTTTAAAAAGAAAAATGATGTGTGGCAGATACATAACACATATCTTTAATGCTAGCTCTAAATCAGTAAAATATCTCAACACAACTGTGAATGTGTGTCAACAGATTTTCATAAGCATTTACTGAAATAGTTATTGCATATCTCATGTGTATGTGTGTGTGTGTGTGTGTGTGAGAGAGAGAGAGAGAGAGAGAGAGAGAGAGAGAGAGAGAGAGAGAGAGAGAGAGAGAGAGAGAGAGAGCGAGAGCAGATTAGAGCTTGGGCATTGGGTGAGAGCAGCCCCATAGCAGTAGGTGTCTTCAGGAGGGGTCACCTAACTGCTCAATGACTTGGTTTCCTTCTCTGTAAAAATGAGGCAGATGATGCTGCACCTATAGTTCTCAGGAGTAAGAAGTGAGATAGGATGAGAGAACTAAGCATGCTCCCTAGCTCCTAGGAAGTTTCCAAAAGAGACTTTTGAAAGGTGATCTGTTGGGCATACTACAGCTGAGAAACCAGCATGACTGTAAAGACGTGTTCTCGGGACCAAATTCTTCTATTCTCTTGTCCCTAACAGAGCAACTAAAGCAACATTTAGGGAATCCAGGTTTCCTCCACCCATTTTCTTCTTTCTTTAAGAAGATCTGCATATAGAAACTAGAGTAGGGGAGAAGACAGGGAGTCTGTGTTACAGGGGAACGGAGCTCAAAATGTTAAGGAAACCCATATATTTAGGGGGCTGTCTTTTCTTCAGTGCTGTGACTAGCCTCCAGTAACACCTGTGACCAATGACAGTGCATAAATAGTTCATGACTGACATTGTAGAACAGCAGTTCTCAACCTGTGGGTCATGCTCCCTTTTGGGGCTCACATATCAGATATCCTGCATATTGGATATTTATGTTACAATTCATAACAGTTGCAAAATTACAGTTAAGAAGTAGCAATGAAAAGATTTTATGGTTGGGGGTCACTACAACATGAGGAAGTACATTGAAGGGTTTCAGTGTTAGGGAGATCGAGTTATGGGTGGCTGTTTTTGCTCTTACTCTTTTGGCTCTTTGCTCGAGGCCCACCACCCAGCTCCCAAACAGATCACATAGAGGGAGTTATTCTTAATTATAAGTGCCTGGCCTTAGCTTGACTTGTTTCTTGCTAGCTTTTCTTGACTTTAATTTATCCCATCTACCTTTTGCCTCTGGCCTTTTTCCTTTTCTTACTTCTGTGTATCTTACTTTTACTCTTACTTTGTGGCTGGGCTGTGTGGCTGGGTGAGCTGGCCCCCTAGCATCCTCCTCTCCTTGTTCTCTTGCTCTTTCTTCCTTTTCTCTCAGATTTCTCCTTCTACTTATTCTCTTTGCCTGTCAGCCCCATCTAGCCTTTCTCCTGCCTCGATGTTGGCCATTCAGCTCTTTATTAGACCATCAGGTGTTGTAGACATGCACGGTAACACACATCATTAGACAAATGTTCCACAGCATAAACAGATGTAACACATCTTAAAATAATATTCTACAACAGTTGAGAAACACCTCTTTAGAAAGTAATGGGTTCTACACTTCATCTATCAGCCCACCCTTTCCTAAGGTACATGAGGGAAAGATTTTCTTTGATTTCTAAATATGATTTATTCAATTGAGCATAACTGTACCGAAAAATAGATAACTATGTTCATTTTCAAATTCACAAAAGCAACTTGGAATTTAACACAGATTTCTTTCTGACATTTATTTACTGAAACATTTATTGAATAATAAAAAAAAAAGTCACACCATAGAATCTCAGTTCTGGAGGCAATCTAGTACTAATGCAACCTGTGGAACAACCAGGAGAATTGTATAGTTGGAGAAGAAAAAGGTTCCAGTGCTGATGACTATTTTCCAAACTTGTCCCCAAGGATGTATTCCTGTTTACACTTTATCCAGGATGTGAGAGCAGATGACTTGCCTGTGTCAGATGTGGACACCCGGGTAAAATAAACCGTCTTCATTCTGTGCCATAAAACTTCAGACAAGAAGATCATCACAGTAATTCAAGGATAAAAACCGGAACATGAAGCTGTCCAAACAGAGTGCCCATCACGCTCCTCTCGCTTCTGAGAGCACAGATTGAAAACACTCCATGAGACACCTACCAGTTCTACACCATGTTCCTGGAAGGCCCCGACCTCCAGAGACTTCTGTTTGCTTCTCAGTTTTTCTCTCAAGCACACTCCTGCTTTGACTGAAAGTAAAACTGTCCTTCTTTGCTGCTATTTTTTTTAAAGCAGCAACTTTCTTTTTGATCTTCTGTGTTTATTGTATTTCACCTTCCCCGAGTAAATTTTTTTTAAAGTAGACAATTCTTAAGAAAAATGGATGAATTTGCTCACTAAAGAGCTTGTATGTTTAAATGACAATAATCAAACATCCACATCACAAACACCCGCAAGGCTAGAGAGTCCCTGTTGTTGGTTGTTTTTGCTCGTTTGGGGGGCCCACCACCTTGCTCCCAGATAAATCACACATGAAGGTTTTTTGGTTTTTCGAGACAGGGTTTCTCTGTAGCTTTGGAGCCTGACCTGGACTAGCTCTGTAGCCCAGGCTGTCCTCGAACTCACAGAGATCCGCCTGCCTCTGCCTCCCGAGTACTGGGATTACAGGTGTGCGCCACCACCGCCTGGCCGAAGGTTTATTCTTAATTATAAATGCCCAGCCTTAGCTCGGCTTACTTCTAGTCAACTTTTCTTAACCTGTCTACCTTTTGCCTCTGGGCTTTTTCCTTTTCTTACTTCTATAATCTTACTCTTACTCTGTGACTGGCTGTGTGGCTGGGTGGCTGGGTGGCTGGCCCCTAGCATCGCCCTCTCCTTGTTCTCTTGCTCTTTCTTCTTTTCCTCCCAGATTTCTCCTTCTATTTATTCTCTCTGCCTGCCAGCCCCTTCTATCCTTTCTCCTGCCTTGCTATTGATCATTCAGTTCTTTATTAGACCAATCAGGTGTTTTAGACAGGCAAAGTAACACAGCTTCACAGAGTTAAACAAATGCAACATAAAAGAATGCAACACATCTTTGCATCATTAAATAAATATTCACAGCATATAAAGGAATGTAACACACATTACACTAACATTCCCCAATACCTATTGCTTGTTCTTGTCACAATAAAAAGAGGGAGGAAAAGATGCTGTATTCAATTAGAAAACCCAGGTGCACGGAACTACCTATTTTAAGATGTGCTAAGGTGGAGAAAATCCATTTAACTCTTAGGCTTCATTGGTAAGAACAAAAATCAGTTACACTACTCTTGTCTAGCATGTTCAACCCCCTCAGTGATTCATTAAATATTACCAGATCCAGAAGCAAACAAACCAACCTCCATGACACCTGTTTGCACAAGCTAGCTCCTTGAGCATGGCCTCTTTAGGCTCATTCACAGACACACAAGTACCTAGAACACAGGTAATTATTCATTTTTATTTTATGTGTTTGGATGTTTGGCCTGCATGCATGTCTATATATCATTTGTGTGCCTGGAACCTGCTTAGGCCAAAAGAGGGTGATGGATCCCATGGAACTGGAGTTGCAGACAGTTGTATGTAGGTGCTGGGAATAGAGCCCTGGTCCACGAGAAGAGCAGCCAATGCTCTTAACAGCTGAGCCATCTCTTCATCCCTAATTATTATTTTCTTAAAATGATTGTTTGGGCAGAGCACAATGGCACAAGCTTGCAATGCCAGCACTCAAGAGGTAGAGGCAGGAGTATTACAGACTTGAGCCCAGTTTGGGCTACACAGTGAGAACTTCCTTGCCACCCTCCAGAACAAACAAAAGTGTTGTTTTTAACTCTACAAATTCGGACTGCAGAAAATTATGTCAGCCTCTGGTTTCCAAGATGCTAAGCCTTGAAATGTGTGATGAGAACATGAGATGGACAGAGGACTCACAATCTCAACACAGTCTGGGGAAATCTTTTATTTCTTCCCTTATCTGTGGAGAGCAGTTGTAACTATCCTTTGCCCTTGACAGAGCGCATAGCAGTTATACTACACATCCAGAAAGCGAGTATCGTGTTTAAGATTACATCTTTCATTTTCTATAATCACGCCTTCCTCTAAGTAGTTAGAGATGCAGCAAAGGTCAAAAGTAAAATCTCAGCCAGACACACTCAGCAACGCATACCTGTAATCCCAGCACTAGGGAGGAAGAGGGAAGAGAGCCACAAATTTGAGGCCATACTGCAGCTGCAGAGTAGGACTCTGTCTCAGGAAGACAAACAAAAACAGAGCATGGGGAAGGCTTGACTTCCTTTCCTGATTTAAGTGTAAACTGTGTTCCTCCCTTCATGAAGTCTGACCTCTTTTTAATTTCTAACACACACACACACACACACACACACACACACACACACACACACAAGCAGTGTTTCAGTATATACCCCAGACAGGCCTCAAACTTGTGATCTGTAGACAAATTTCTAAACAGTCTTATTAAATAAGAAACACAGAGCCAAATACAGAGGTAATAGCCAGAGAGTACAGAGAAATAGCGAATAGCCATGACTGGCCTTAGCTTACCACCACGCTGTAGCTTCCCCAGAGAGCGCTTCTTCCTGTCTAACCTGCACCTTTATTGCCTTGCTGTTCTGCCTTCTCATCGACTCGAAGCCCAGCCACATCACTTCCCCCTCACTGCCTGTCTATATAGACCTCCAAGTCTCTATGGTTGATTAAAAGCGTGTATCACCACACCTGGCTGTGTCCTTGACCACACAGAGACTCTGCCTGACATGTGATCAAATTAAGGGTGTGGGCTACCACTACCTGACTTATGTTTATGGCTTTCCTATGACCTCTGATCTCCAGGCAAACTTTATTAACATACAAATAAAATATTACATTTCAGCACAAATAAAATATCACCACAGTGATCCTCCTGCCTCAGCCTCCAAAGTGCTAGGATTACAGGCTGTGCTGCCGGACCTGATAGACTGTTCTGTTTTTAAAATTAAATGTTTTCAATTTTAACATACAATGTATCTTATTATGGTGATTTTTCTCCCCTCCATTTGCACCCCCTAGAATATAATTTCTATACAGATATTTCTATGGTGTAATAGCCCCTAAAATCCATGTGCTGGGGTATTGAGGTATTTATCAGTAGTGGACTATTACAATCACATGAAGTCATGAGGTGGGACACCTATGACGAGGTTAGTGGCTTTCTCAGTAACTATAGACCTAAGCATGCATATTATTTCAAATCATACAGCAAGAAAAGACCTCACAATAAGAGGCCCCTCTGTAGTTAAGAGTTTTCCTGCCTGGCCCACAGTCAGGACAAATCTCTCTCACCCGCCAAGCCGACAGAGGCTCAGAACCAGCCAAGTAAACACACAGAAACTTACATTGTTTAGAAACTGTATGACCGTGGCAGGCTTCTTATTATCTACTTCTTCTATCTTAAATTTACCCATTTCTATTATTCTACACTTTGCCACGTGGCTCGTGGCTTACCATTACCTTACATCTTCCTTGTCATGGCAGCGGCTGGCCTTATCTCTCCGCCCCAGCCTTTACTTCCCAGAATTCTCTTCTCTCTTGTTCCGCCAATACTTCCTGCCTGGCCACTGGCCAAATAGCATTTTATTTATACAGAGTGATATCCACAGCACCCCTCCATGTTGGATTCACCTGCCTCCAGAACAGTAAGGGATGTATTTCTTTTCTGCATAAGCAACACAATCTGTGGTATTATGTTACTGCACACAAATCAATTAAGGCAGGAAGTCTGTGTCTGTGTACCCATGCTTGCTCAGGAAACTGAATCTTCACATGTGCCCCATACATTATCTATCCTGAAGCCTCACTTCAGCTAGTATGATGGATATTTTTAAGGGGAGAATGTTTGTTTTGTTCACTGATATGTTTTACATGCTCACCCAAAACAATTTCCTAGTGCAGAATTAATGAATAATAAGTAATTGTTCAACAACTGGATAGCTGTTGTTTTTTTATATATGTATGGAATATTTCTGTATGTATGCAATGTTATCATAGTGGGTATATGTAAATATGAAAACAAATGCAAAAACTGATGCATAGTATATGTAAAATATATTATATATAAAAATATATAATTGGCATCAGAGTGTTTTATGTGAAATAGCATGGGCTTGTATAATAACCAATATAATTTAGGCAAATTGTTTCAAAGCTTTCACCAGGATTTTGGAAAATATTTCATCTACATGCAGGTTATGAGTTTTGTCTAGTATTTGTCTAGTCTTTGCCTGTATTCAGAATGTTTCCGTAAGCAACAAAAAAAAAAAAAAAAAAAAGAACAATAGTTCTCAACCTTCCTCATGCTGTGACCCTTTAATATACACTTCCTCATGTTGGGGTGACCCCCGACCATAAAAGTATTTCATTGCTACATTGTAGCTAATTTTGCTATTGTTATGAATCACAATGTAAGTATCTGATATGCAACCCCTGTGATATGATCCTTTAACCCCAGGGTGGATTGCAACCCACAGGTTAAAAACCAATGGTCTAGGTGGCTTACACGGTAGTAACATTTATTGTTTATTTACCAAGAAAGGCTGGACAGTCTTGGGGCCAAGCTTCTTTTTCTCCATTCTTAATTTGTCAGGGTTTGTTTTATTTTGTTTTGCTTGGAGCTTTACGCTTGCAAGATGGCTGTCATAGCAAAATCACCATTTCACATTCAAGACAGAAGAAAGAGGTGGGTCCAACACTGTGGGCACCTGTATATTTTTGGAGAGAAGCAAAAATGTTTTCCAGTAGACCCAGCAAAGTTTCATTCTCCAGATATGTGTCACACAGAACCATCACAGGGATCAAGAGCCTGGGCCTAAACATCTGCCAAAGGAAAACACAATCCCCAGACTCTCTGCCCCAGTGGGAGTTTCAAACTCCTAATATTTAGGACCCCAAGTCAGAATCATGGGGTAGGTGAGGAGGAGATAGGAATTCTGGATCTTTGAAAGCTACCAGGCAGCCAGGCAGCAGTGGCACACGCCTTTAATCCCAGCACTCTGGAGGCAGAGCCAGGCGGATCTCCATGAGTTCGAGGCTGTAGCCTGGTCTACAGAACCAGATCCAGAACAGGCACCCAGACTATGCCCAGAAACCCTGTCTCAAAAAAAACCACACACACACACACACACACACACACACACACACACACACACAAAAGAAAAAAAAAAGAGCCACCAGGTATGTTCACTGTCTAAAATGGGGCCATAAACTGCCAGAGACTGGACCCCCTGAGGATCCTGGGTGGGCTGCACACCGCAGTTCTGAGCCAATTCTTAAAGGAGGGACTGTAAAGAGAGGGTTTGGGGGAAGTAAAGAGCGGTGCCAGCTGTGCCCTTTGGTTTAATGGATGAATGCCACCGCTCCATGTAATGTTCCCTCTTGTTTCACCTCGAATTCACCCAGGGGGCATTTATTCAGCACACGCTGAGTGACAAGCACTAGGGACAATCTGCAGCTTAGAGCAGTGGAGAATACAAGCATAACTTTTTATAAAAAAAAATCCATTAAAAATCTGAGGCTGCAGGGAAGGGAAACGGAGGTGTGTCGCATGTGCAGAGTTCCGATGCCACACGGAGAGAAGCTCAAAGGATCTACACACAGCGGTGTGAACGTAGGTCACACTGAGTGGCACACTTGAAGATGGTTACAATCACCTTGTGGCTTGAATAAGAAATGTCTCGCAGGCTTGAGTGCAGGAAACTTCTCCAACTGCTGGCGCTTGTAGCTGGAAGGTTTCTCTGGTCCCACCTGGCCCTGTGGTCCCGTAGCCACTTATAAAATAATCACTCAGAGGCTTAAAGTTATTTACAAACTGTATGGCCTATGGCAAGCTTCTTGCTAGCTGGTTCTTTCATCTTAAATTAACCTATTTCTATTCATCTACATTTTGCCACATGACCGTGGTGGTACCAGTCTGCTGGCAGCTTGCTTCTCCTTCGGCAGCAGTGGCTGGTCTCTCTCTCTCTCTCTCTCTCTCTCTCTCTCTCTCTCTCTCTCTCTCTCTCCTCTCCTCTCCTCTCCTTTTTTCTCTCTGTATATCTGCTTGGATTTCCTGCCTACCTCTAAGCTGCCTTGCCACAGGCCAATGCAGCTTTATTTATCAGCCAATCAGAGCAACACATACTCACAGCATACAGAAAGACATCCCACAGCACTGCTTTCAAGAAAAGTTAAGGGATCATCATAGGCTACTCAGCGAGTCCAAGGCCGTCCTGAGCTGCATGAGACTCTGTCTCAAAAATGAACAGGTAGGGGCTGGAGTGATGGATCAGCAGTTACCGGGGTAATAGATGATAAGCACTTAAATATTAGCCACCTAGCTATAACAAAACCCTCCGTTCCAGGTGAGGGATAAATTCAGCTGCACTCACAAGGCACCTGGGTTACTGTCGGTGACAACGGCTTGCACCCCTTTCTACAGGAGTGATGATCCAGCACCTCTCCTTGTACATTCCTTCCCTGGTGACCCACACATGCCTTCAGGTCTCCTCACTGACTTCCGGCTTCTGTAGTATTGCTCAGTGTAGAGACCTCTGCAGCCTCCACATCAAAACCCCATTGGTATCCCCTAGAGCACTGGTTCTCAGCCTGCCCAATGCTGCGACCCTTGAATACGGTCCCTCATGTTGTGGGGACCCCCAACCACAACACTATGTTGTTGCTACTTCATAACTGTAATCTTGCTACTGTATGCAAGTATCTGGTATGCAGGATATCTGATATCACCCCTGTGAAAGGGTCATTTGACCCACAAAGAGAATCTCGACCCACAGGTTGAAAATCAGTGACCTGGATGCTTCTCACCTCTATTCTTTGGACCAAAGGCTGTGTTCCATTTGTTCATTTTGCTGAAGGTTTGGGACACTAGAAGGGATTTAACACAGCTACACAGGGAACAAATTTGAGTATTAACCAACCTTCCTTTAAACTCTCCCACTTCCTACCCCCGTGGAATCTCTTCCATTAGCTAATCTTCGGAGATGGCAGCTTTCCTGAATTCTAACCCTATAGCTCTCCTACACTCATCTGTGTGTCTGCCCAGCACCTCAGTGTTGGAATTTATCATCGAATAACAAATTCATAAGCTAAGTCGGTTCCGGTGGTTGCTATTTGACCCAGTTCTTGTTCTTAAGAAGTTAAAAAGAAGTTGAAACTACTGGGAAATTGTGTGTGAATGTGTGAGTGTGGGTGTGTATCGGAGGGGATCAGATGTTGCATCTGAGTGTGGTGTACACACCCATCATCCCAGTACTTATAAGGCAAAAGAGGGAGCAAAGCCAAAACCTTGTGGCTAACCTGGGCTACATAGTGAGTTCCATACTAGCCCAGGCTAAAATCAAATGAACAAAAAGATTATTTTTCTCAGCATGGCTATACTAAATTTTGGAGCTTTGGGGGCAGGAAGTTAAGAGCATCTAAATTAATCAGATTCAGAGGAATGTAAAGCTACAAATAGCAATCAAATATATTAATATCTCTGTGATCTAGTGGTTTACTAGGTTCCAACAAAGCCTCCCATTATGTCCCATTGCAGAAGTATTTTATAAAAAGAGCCCTATGGGGTTGGGGATTTAGCTCAGTGGTAGAGCCCTTGCCTAGAGAGTGCAAGGCCCTGGGTTCTGGGTTCAGTCCTCAGCTCTGGGTGAAAAAGAAAGAAAGAAAAAGAAAAAGAGCCCTATGACAGTCCAGGCTGCTGCTTGTCTGTTTTTATTTTGTGCAAAGTTATTTTTCCGTTTGGTCAAATAACTCACACTCGTTCTTCTAAAATATGCCATTATGTATAAATACGCATAGTCTGTGTTTAATGATTAAATCCCAAGTTTTAGGAAATTGTGGAAGATATGTCTGTGTGTGAACATACATCAGAAATGTTCAATTTCAATGTGCTGACATGGAATTTTCAGAGCAGCGTATACATATGTGGGCAGCGAGAAGCAATCAACCTTCAACAAAATGAAAATAAGAGGAAATGAGCCAGTGTGCAGTGAGTAAACTCAGTTGTTCCATCACCTGTGCTGTGCGCTTGGCGTCGGGAGTGGGATAAAGCTGACTGAACGAAACCGATAGCCTGGTACGAGGCTCAGAGCTTACTCTGCTAAAGGCCGCTCACATAAAAGAAGACGCTCTAATGTATTTGAAGAAAATAAAGCACATTCCTTGTTTCTGTTTATTTGTACATCATCTCCTTGAGCTTCAACATGATCTGTTTTTTTTTAAACAACATGGAGAGAAACATGCAAAATCAATGACCACCTACTATAAGGAAGTGAGACTTACAGGAAGGAATATCAAAATACAGTATCTTGGTTTTTTGTTTTTTGTTTTTTTGTTTTTGTTTTTTGTTTTTTGTTTTGACACTTCGGTGGTTTCCTTTGACGCATAAAATAGAAAAGGAATCAGGCAACGTAGCGAATTCCAATATAACAAATATGTACTTAGAGTGCTGGATCCCAGCACCCCAGGAAGCTGAGACAAGGGCATGGCTTGAGTGCAGAAGTCTGAGGCCAACCCGAGGAGCAACACCACAGCTCAGATCTTGAAATCGCTTGTGCAATCACGAGGACTAGAATTTGGCTCCCTGAGCTGGGTGGCCTGCAAATGCCTGAAAATACAGGGCTGGGGATCCCAAGTCCTCTTCTGGCTCACACACACACACACACACACACACACACACACACACACACACACACCAGACAGACAGACAGAAGCACACCGGCACACACACAGATATATTAACATTGTAACAAAAAGAGGAAGAGGAAATGCAAGAGGAGACACCAGCAAAACCGGAAGGGAAAATGATGCACCCAACTACAGTCCCAAGTGCAGCAGGAGAAAGGAATATTAAAATAACAGTCTGAGTTGAAGTGCACATAACTGCAAGGAGAAATGGCTTCGTTTTATTTAGGCAATGGAGCTCATTCCGCCAAATTGAAGAAAATTGCAGATTCAGTCAGTCATTCATTCAACAGACACGTTGAAGAAACAGTTTTGCTACTCTCTTCTAACTGGGGCATTCAAGGGGTCGATCAACTATACACACAGTTTTATAGGCTCAGCGTGCAGTTAAACAAATGAAATCACATTACATAGCTTACTGTTTTGAAATAGGCACTAAATAAATACATGGCCCGCTATTCCAAAAAGGTGCTAGGAATACTTGACTGTATTTGTACATTTAAAAAATGATTTCCTGCAAGGTGTAGCTAAAGGCCAGACAACATGTAAACAGGAACTGTCTCTGAATGGGAGCTTAAAGATTGCATCTTTAGATTCCAATGGTACATTAGAAGTCCATTGTTGTAAACACCAATTAGCAAGCAACATTCCACAGACAGTATTTATGTTTCTTCGGCAACCATTTTCTGCTGAATTTTCTCTTTTTTAACTATACGTTCAGAGAAGCATCATTTGAAGTGATTATCGTATGCATATAAGTGGTTCAAATAATCAGGATGTGCTCATGGCCGGTGGGAGCTTTTCCCACAAATGGCTTGCAGTTGTAGCCAAAAAAAAAATAATAAGTTGATTCTCTTTTTGACTGACTTTGACTGACTCAGCTGCAATGTGTCCCTCAGACGGACGTGTGTCTGCATCTAAGGCTTAACCAAAATGCCACAGTGCGATTGAATTTTCAAACCCTTTGATTATTATCATTATTATTACTGTATGTGTATGTAGGCATAGCAAGGGCCTTTATCTGCTAAACCTTCAGGATGGTCCTATAATCTTATTGTCTGTAAATTACTCCGTATATGGGTAGGAGTCTGTCATTCCTCCGTGGACCTCACAGAAGAGATGGAAAGAGAGACACAAGTCAAGGGGTGTAGGGAGCTGCCATTCTAAGATGGTGCCGACTTCCTGACAGCTTTGCTGTGAACAACTCCATATTTGGCTGTGCTTGCTGGGCTGTGTGCCTCGAGGTTTGCGCATGT